>NW_026261032.1:0-27532 GCF_024613125.1 Pisolithus orientalis | reverse complement strand
ACGTGCATTGGCAGTGAGGTATCCTCGTGCTCAGATGTCGAAACAGCGTGGCTACGCGAACTCGTAACCAAACAGCATAGTTTCTTAAGTCAAATTACACCAGGGGTAAGATCTCCACGTTCATTTTACGAGCCCATGTCACTCGGGGGACGTGTTGTGTCCCCGCCATGTTCTCCATTGCAAGTACTTCTGTCTCTCTAATTGTGCGACTATGTACCTCATTTTACAGAAAGAGCTCACCCACACGATCCTGCTCCACCCTTCGTACTTCGGACCCTGCATACTCCAATTCTTGGAGTCCAAGCTGTGCGCAGACGTCAAAGGTACATGCTCAGGTCAATATGGCTACATTATCGCTGCAGTCTCGATCCTGGACACCGACAGAGGAATAGACATCGGCAGAAGTGAACAGGCTGAGTTTGTCACGCGTTTTCAAGCCGTCCAACGGAGAAGTTGTTGATGGCGTTGTGAATAACGCATGGGCTTCTTCGCTGACGTAGGACCCCTACAAGTTTTCGTATCACATCAGGTGCGTACGCTAGCCCGCGACGCAAAGTTGTCCCTCACGCTAATCATCAGCTTATACTCATATTTGCTAACATGAAATTTAACCTCATCTCTAAGCTTCTGTCATTTGCTTCAGATGACCATATCATCGAGAAAAATACGCGCGTGCGATTGAAGATCATCGGTACTCGTGTGGACGCCGCGGAAATTGCACGTTACCTGGCTTTTTTTTTTTCGTTCGCTTTGGCTCACCTGCTCGGTAGTTCGCTATAGGCACGATTAAGGAAGATCATCTGGGCGTGATTGATTAGATCAGAATAGTATGCGTGACTACTAACCTGCTATTGTTGTTACTCTCAGCCCTCGTTTGGTGATTCACTCGCACTCAGCTGGATGAAGGCGCGATTGTGCTGTGCCCTACATACATGTGAGGGTAGGCTACTGCACATCTTTGTAGTCGAAAACGAAGAAATAAAGACAAATGGAAACGAATAAATGAGAGGACGGAGCAATCTATATGAATAAGAACCCATATCAACTATGTAGAGGACTTCCGCTCAGGCTTGTTCCAACTTGCCGCATAAATAATGTATTTGTCTACACTCCCTAGGCGGGTGAGAGGTCACAAGGTTTGTGTTGAATCAGGGATGGTGTGGAAGGAATACTGGATGCAGCCTGGGAAACAAAGTCAACGACGAGAATGACGTCAGTCAGATAATAGCGACTCACGTCGCATGGAACGTTTGACATGGCTGCTTGTCCAATGAAGGTAGAGAGCACTGCACCTTGCGTGATGTCGTGTTCAACGTGAGGAGTACGGCTGTTCAGTCTGATGATAGGCGCAGAGATTTCTATAAGCAAGTGGACGGAGGTGAAGGACTCTCCTAAGCTCACGCGGCAAGGAAGGTATTAGTGTAGACTGTCAGGAAAAGTCGGGTAAGACGTAGTCAACAGGTGAGTTACTGAAGTCGACACCCTACCATCTGCGAGAACGATGTAGAGCGCTGACCATATAACTAGCAAACAGAGTGTGAGGTGAGAAGCGGCTTGCCACAGTTTTGTATACTACACATACAGGTGGTCCGTTGCAAAGAAAACTGTAGTGGATCATCAGTACTTCAGTGCTGCTGTGATTAATACAGCAACAAGCCCTGACTCACGAAATGGTGACAAGGACAGCATTTATGCTGTGCTCTACGGTCGGTCTGAATTCCAAGAACTCATGTTGCTTGGTTACCTTGTCACAAGCCCAGTTTCTGGCTGCTTGTAAGGAGCGATACAACAGCGATCCTAAGAAAAAGGAAACTACCTATCGACCATACAGTCAACTTATCCAGTAAATCGATAGTCCTAAATCGACCAGTCATCACAATCAGCGATCATTCTGACTACCGTACCTACCTCGATATCTTTGTCTTTGCGCGCTGTTTCCTCAGATGGAAAACAAGACCCGTTGTGATGATCAGATCACACATTGCACCACTAACCAAGGTCAAAATTGTTAGCCAGTACTGAGCATTCATGTTCCCTCCAATGATTGTCTATCGAGGGCTCTTGCTGCGTCGACGAGCGTGCCGACGAAACTGATCCCACCTAGGACGAAACATATCATGGAAAGCAGCCAACCTCGGAGAATCTGTAAAGACGGAATGCGAAGAAGAGCTGGTGGAATGAGCCGAGTTCTGTGTAAGAACATTGTTCGTCAGGTTTCGTACCTGCACAAGATAGCATATGAAAGGTGTGATAACCAGATTGGCTCCTCTCGAAGGGGTGAATATCGTGACTTCGTTAGGTTTTCCAAATGCAGTGACGGTCACTATCCATGTCCAGTAGATGACACAAACGATGTGCGCGAGAGTCAGCAACCTAGTTGGGGAATTGAAACCAATTCCACTATTGCTCATAGGCGAGGGCAAAGACGTGGACATACATGATGGTACCTACCTGCTAAACGTAGTCTCAAGAAACCAACATCATACAGTAGCGAACACTTACCAAAGTCTTAATGATCGTCGAGTCCGACGGGAATCGCCTATAGTATCCGAATGTCTGTATGACGGAGCAACCGAAGAGGCACGACGCTAGTGTTGTCCCAACCAGAGCTGGGCCAAGAGTCAACTCTGCATTAAAGCTACTGCTCGACATGAAAGGAGGACGAGGGTAACCGTGATCGAGGTGCAGACGTGGCACCTGCCGATCAGTCAAGGGTATTATATCATTCCCCATGGAAGCCATCCTTGCCAAGAAAGAGGTAAGCAGTGCTGCTCTACCTTGGGATATATTAGGAGGGCACCATATGTACCTATATCGTTTACATAGTCCCGCGGATGATGATTCGATGATCAAGCGACTTAACAGCAATGATGCCGATGAGGCTGTGGAAACGACCATCAAGGCACAAATATTTGCGTGTCGCAACACGCACAGGTTCAAGGTACTAGTTACGCCTTTCCTTCGACATATTTCTTCTGGGAACGCTTGCTCTATAGATGACTTTACTGAAGGCAGACGAAAATACTGGATGTTGTGGAAGGGCATAATCTGACACTAGGTATCATTACAAAGACTTACCACTGCCAAAATCTTTTGTCGTGTGAACTGATCCGCAGTGCACGTATTGCGGGTGCTAAGTGGAGCGATGTCTACGATGCTTCCTTCTTTTCCCCTCTAAACGCCAGTGTGAAGCTGTTTTGGCAGGCTTGCCAGCGACGGCGATGAGTGCGTACCAGCAGTTAGAGAGGCTGAGGCAGCCCTACTGACAGTTTGCTGGGGTGGTTACTTAAGATGCGAGACGGATCGAAATGGTATCTTACAGTGATACATACGCGGTCACTTTTGCGGGTGAAAGCCATGTCATAGGAGGGTATTATGGAAGTGGTATTCGTCGATGGAAGATTGAAGACGGACAACAAGAGGGTCCACCCATGTTCGGGAATGGGAGTATCTATTCTGTTGTCGTTGCTCAGGATGGCCGGTGGATTGTGACTGGAGACCGCGCGGGGAACGCAACCATCTGGAACGCAGCCACCCATGAAAAGGTGCGCGAGCTCACAGAACACAGTAGCTCTGTATTCGGGGTCGACATCTCTAGCGACAGCACCAAAATTGCCACTGCGGACCACCAAAACGCCCAGATATTCAGTTTCTCTTCCGGTATCCGACTCCTTCCTCCCCTCCGGCACATTCTGGTTAATGGTGTCAGGTTCTCCCCGGACGGTAATCGATTTGCTACTGTCTCGCATAATGAAGGTTTCCGTGTCTACAGCACTCACAATGGTGATGTCTTGTTCGAATCAGGTCAAAACGGTTCAGTCAGTTCAAGTCCGGTCGCTCCGTTGGCTTGGTCGTCTGATGGCCAGCAGCTGTTCGTCGCGAACAAAGGAAAAATCACCTGTTTGGACCTTTCCAAGTCGCTGGCTTCAGAGTGGTCGATCCATGACAACCAACACAGGATATCTATAGCATTTAACGACAGATTCATTGCATGTACTGCAGGTTCATCGGTTTCACTATGGGATTGTGTGTCCCGCAAGCAGATCAGTGCCATTATCACACACACCGCAGAGGTCAAATGCATCGCTTTCTCACCAAGTGGGCGGTATCTCGCATGTGGAAATGGCTGGAATATCACAATCCACAATCTCGGGGATGTCCTTGCTTTCGACCCTGCTGTAAGTTTACATCTACCTATGAACGTCGCATCACTAACAATCAATACGTTGCGTAATGCTTTAATGGATTACTAAAGGAACTCCACGCTTCTCAGCTTCCACTCGTACAAATGAGTGACGAGACCCTCAAATCATGGACACAGGTTAACCTGACCAACATCGAGGCGCCGCTGTCAGAGGAGATCGCAAGTGCTTCAAGTCCCAGCCACCACGTCCTAGCAAACCGCGCTCTCATACGAGTGCGTTTGAATCATCCGGCACTTGCCATAGAGGACGCCAAGGAGGTCAGCCTGCTTTCTTGCTTCCCCATGCACATGTTCGCTCACGCGTGCATTTCAAGTCCCTCCGTGTTCAGTCATCGCCTATCGGCCATATTGCGATGGCAGTTGCTCTACCTGGCCAGGGTGATCGAGGGGGAGCGCTGCGCACATTCGATCCCGCCTTTCACGATTGTGAGCCGCGCGATAACAGATTTCTCTTATTACTGAAGGTGTGTGAGATGGTCTAGATTTTTCCCAGGATTTATCTATGTTCCGCTCAGTCGATACTTGTGTTCGAATCCGGAAATCAAGAAGAGGCGATAACGCGTGTGGAGGACCTTGCTACGAGAGCGAACAATAACAGCGATGATGAGGCCACTTACCTTTACACCCAGGCGTGTGGTCTGCATGTGCAGACATGTGAGTGTTCCTGCTGACACACTCCGCAGGTCCTTGGAGTTATGTGCATGAAGGCAGGAGATTACAAGCGTACAATACCATTGATCGAGCATGCGAAACGCTTAGCCCCCAAGGACAAACAATGCCCGCCGCTGGTGACGATCTCGCTCGTAAGTACTCTACCGTCGCTAGCTACTAATCTAAACCCCTATGAAGATATTTGGGTGGAATTTCAATGGATTGGATATCATTGCTCAGCAGCATCTGTGTGAAACCTTCTTTACTGAACAACGTACCACCGAAGCCATGGATATTCTGTTCAACATCATCAGGACATCAGACGAGGAGACCCTCAGGAGCGAGCCAACTGCTGACTGGATCGCAGGTCCGTATTTTAGCCGCCAGTCTGGTTGACTGCATGTTAGTGACCGCCGTCAGATTTCACCAAAAGGTGTGCCACGACACTTGAGCAAGTTGGCGATGAAGCTTTTGGATTTGCTGCATCATCTCCCAGTCCTACAAGTCCCGCAGGTCTGTTTATCAAGCGGAGCAGAGCTCGAGCGGCAAAAGGATTGTGGGAGGATGCACTACAGGATGCCAATATGGTACGCATAGCGTTCGTCTATAAGCTGGTCCCCTACAGTTTCCGCATAGGCAGTGAAAGTAGACTCCTTCAACCCTTGGGGCCACGAAACGAAGTACCTGGTTCTTCATGGAGCAAAACGGTATGACGACGCGATTGATGCTTTCAAGTCTATGCTGCAGGTAATTGAACAATCTCATGACTTTTCAATCAAGCGTATGCACCTCCTGTATGAACCTCATATTTACAAATGACGGTTTTACAGAACTGCGCAAAAACTATGTTTCTCCATCTGAGGCGATCGCGGTTATCGATTGTATTGTTCGCGAGACCCTCAAAAATTGTCCCCTTGTCGTCATCCATGTCGCCTCTGGTTGCCTTTGCGACGTTCCTGAGCGGATCCGTATCTTCAAGGCTGATCCATCATTCAAAGAGCTTGTTTCATCCATGACGACAGACATAGACAACGAACGGATCCGACGAGTTATTACAGGTTTTTTTGGATACGTAATGTTTTCGCACGCATGGCAAGGGAACGAGCCGTCATTCGAGGATGTCAACGTAGTCAAATCCGTATGGAACCTTTCGGACGAGCCCTTGAATAAGAAATTGCGCAAATTCTGCGAGGAGACACGCAGACTTGGTTACAATTGGGCATGGTCAGATACCTGTTGTATCGACAAGTCCACAAGTTCCGTCCTTAATCAATCTCTTACATCCATGTACAAATGGTATGCGAGTTCGGCAGCCACACTCGTATTCCTCGCTGGTGTGGCCCACCCGTCTAAGCCCGGGGACCTTACCGGTAGTTTATGGATGACCCGCGCATGGACTTTACAAGAACTTCTCTCACCGAAGGTCATCTTTTTCTATGACTGCGAATGGAAACCATACCTCGGTAATATTGTCCCGAACCACAAGGAATCTCCAGAGATCATGCAGGAGCTAGCAGATGCTATCAAGATTCCCCGCGGAACCATCATCACATTCTCTCCAGACGATCTTGGGGTGCACGAGAAACTTCGTCTGGCTTCGACCCGCAATGCGACGGTCGAGGAGGATGCTGCATATTCTCTCATCGGCATATTCAAGTCTGATATCAGGCCTCACTACGGTGAAGGAGCCGACGCTATTGGACACCTCCTGGAGGAGATTGTGGCTCGAACTGGCGAGGTAACGGTGCTTGCATGGTCAGGGAAGTCATCGTCATACAACAGTTGTCTCCCAGCTTCCATTTCCGTTTATAGCCAAATTGCTTACAACCCTCCGCCTCTCGAAGGGGAAGAAATGGAAAAGTGCATCAACGAATTACGTGGCAGGCTGACCCGGCACCACGCGCGGATTATATACAATAACATCAATCGTCTTTCCCCCGCCCGCTTTGCAACCCGACGTCTACACCTTCCATGCGTCGTCTTCTCTGTGAAAAGTCTCGAGAACCCATGTAATGGCAATGAGAAGCTTTATCGTGCCAGGGTATCGGGACTTGAAAATGTAGAGTTCACGACCGCAGATGATCTTCCACTACACGAAGCAAAGAAATTCGTCTTCGTGAATCCATGGATTCATCATATCCGAGGTCCGAGTAATGGGGTTACTTGGGGAGATGGCTCGGAGTCTGATACTAACTCTGACGCGGATGAAGTTGCGTCATTACCCACTGTGCCCATGCCCCCGGTGGACAGCTACACCCGCGCACTAGCGATGATTGCCCGCCTCGGACAGCCATTCAACGCGTTGCTTCTCGTACAACAGTCGAATAGAACGTACAAGAGGGTTGCTACCGGGAGCGAAATTGTCGTCCCGGGGCCTGGAACTAACATCACCCCCAAGAACATTCGGGCGAAAGTCTTGGAAATCCTGTGACACGCATATGGGGGTTTGAACTGAGTCAGACTGGTCTGCCTTTCATCCTTTATCTCGATCGCTTTTCATTTCGTGCTGTTCTCGTTAGTTGAGCGCTCATAATTGCTACCTACTTATTTATGTAATACTTGGGGCTGCGTTGGAGAATGCTCATATTCATGTGCCATGAATGACGACAGTCTCAATAACTCCATCTATTACCACTTGTACTATGCATACATCCTTTGCCATTTACAAGATCCTCAACCCTGTTCATGTGAGTAATTCTCGTGCGGTATCACGAATTCGATGAAATGGCTTCCTGGGGGTTTTCGGAGTGCCCCCAGAAAGCTCTTCCGTTCCGATTTCAACGTCACAGTCGTCCTCATTATAGCCCTACCGACATTGTTCATCTTGGCGTAGCATCATCCGTGTAGTGAAAGCTTGACCCTCCGACGAGGAATCGCGATCCCCACACGCACCCCATATTTATCTCCCTTACTATCATCTGTCGCGCCGTTCCTCCAAGCTATGATGACATCCAAAGTTCTTCCGGAAGTCAGAATATGCCGTCGAGAGAAGACGAAAGTACGGAAGATGGCGATTAGGGCGACTCGCACGGGACGAGATATAACAGCGAATGCGAAGATAAAGGAGGGGGAAGAGGTTTGCGGTGCGAAGACCAGGACTACAAGAGCGACGACGCGATCCAGGACCTGATGATTTTTACATGTCAGCTAATTTGTATTGTTACAACACGCGACCAGGGATATCTTTTGTCCGAGTTATAGATCATTAATAGGTTTGTGTCGTCCCAAGAATGGCATGAAAAAAAAAAGTACTGGATGCATCCTACGAAGCGAAGTCAACGGAAACCACCATATGGTTGTCCACTGTCAGATAGTAGTGACTCACGTCGCAAGGAACGTTTGACATGACTACCTGTACAGCGAACGCGGACAGTACTATACCTTGCGTGATGTGGTTGCTCACGTACAACTGGTCCGTTGCAAAGATAACTATGGTGGGCCATCAACGCTGAATAGTGACAAGAATTGCGATTATGCTGTGCTCTGTGAATCAGTCTGACTTGCGGGCCATTTGTGTTGCTGGTTACCTTGTCACGAGCTTAGTTTCTGGTTGCTCGTAAGGGACAGTGGTACAGCCATGGTTCTAAGGAAGGGAAGACCCACATGTCGACCATAAGGTCAGCTTACCCAGTAACTCGACGGTCCCAACACAAGTATATCAGTATGCAATATTCGGATCCTGGTGGGAGGAAGTGAAAGGTAGACGGGGTCAACGAGTGTGAGGATATAATGGGATCGAGTGCGGGGCAGTGGATGTGCTGCGAAAATTTTCCGGGTTGGATGATTGCATGTACTAATATGTCAATACATCACCTTCTTCGACATGCTTTCGCCAACCTGCCCTATGTAGACGAATACACCAGATCTTGTGGAGCTCATGGATCATTATAATGACCCGTACAGCCAAATCCGCGTCGTTTTTCCTGGTCCTAAACCTTCGTAGCTAGGTGAACAAACAGAGATGGAGAGATGAAGATACAGGTTAAGAGATCAAGAAGATGAAAAGGGCAAAGGTGAGTAGAAAAGCGTAGATCACAAAGGAGAATGCGATCTAGTGTGTGGGGGGAAGGCCGCCGAACACTATGCTCTGGAATCGAGCGAGCGTGCCGAGACGCCGAGATGCCGAGACTGCACATGCACAGAGCGGAAGTCACGTGACTGCGAGACCGAGAGATTGAGGGTGGAAGAGGTCACGTGACCCGGTCGAGGGAGGGATCGAAACGGAAGAGTGCGTGGAAACAAGCGGCGTGGCCTTCTGAGCGTGTAAGAGCGGGCGAGTGGAAGAGAGGAGGAGAGGCCACAGGTCCGACCATAACAGAGCTAAGCTCACAACGGAAGTGGCCTCGAGACACCCCACACACTGGAGTTAAGCACAGGAGCGATCAGAATAGGATTCCTAGCAAACATATACAGAACAATGGTACTAGGAACAGGGAGCATCAAGAACGGGAAGGTACTGTATGGAGATTGGTACGACAAGCGAAATTGTCCATGATTGAATCGAGAGAAAGTAAACGGGTGGAGTCAGCAGATGAAGAAATGAAGAGAGGAAGTATGCTATTGATTTGACGCCAGTAATCTAAAAAGGCCTGCAATTTCCATCTTCCTTGAGTGGCGACCATGTCAGGAGGCACTCCCTGAAGTAAGAGTTCTGTAGCCCCCCCGATGCAAAAGGCGTGACCAGGCATATCGGGGAAGCCAGCAGAAACCCAAATCTGATTGCAACGGTTGAGAAACCAGGCGTGGGTCATGGGAGACCAACCGGAAGATGTACAAAATGCGAAGAGAGGAGCATCCGATGGAATGCTGAGACTGCCTGTGCAATGGTTCAATAAGGCTAGAAGGGGACAGGTGTGGTGATCACGAGAAGTGACAGAAATGTCCGTGCCAAGAGAGAGGGTGGTCTTATACCAGGGGATGTGGAAAGTAGAGTGACACATACCATTGTCTAACGAAGAGATGGAAAGAGGGAGGATTTGCCAGGAGACATGTTTAGATGGGTCAAAAACGTTCTGGGAGGGAATGAGAAGTTTGCCAAGGCGACAGCAAGACCAAAACGCTACCGAGGCAAGAGCCCAAACAGACACATCAAAAGTGTTGGCCAGATCCAAACGATCGTGAAGAATGCAGAGAGTCTCAATGGTAACAGGAGGGCGTTTGTCACGTTTGGAAGATGGGGGGACAAGTTTAGTGAAGCCTCTGCGAACATGGCAAAGCATGTCATCTCTGTACCAAGGGGCGCCGTTAACAATATGCCAAAAATGGAGGCTGGCAAGCCAGTTATTAAGCATCTTTTCTGAGGTGTGTCCAGCATGATGTGCAGAAAAGAGGGAAATGATCTCAGGTGAGGCTGGCATACGGGACTCCTCCGGGAGAGTGAGTAAGTCACAGAATTGAGTAAAACGGAGAAGACCCGCTCCATAGTTGGAATGGGTGCTATGGTCTAAGGATTGAAGCATGACTTGAAAAAGGCGGAAGACTGATTGTTGGGGAAAAAGGCTCTCGAGGGAGGACAAGAAATCAGCACCGTGGGGGGAAGACCAACATATGAGACAGTCACTGGCAACAATGTGTGGATGCCATGGGGAGGGTTGGATGGAGGAGCCAGGACGAGGTCGACGGGGAGTTTTGGAATGGATGGTGCTTAAAGAGGAAGCGACCATGTGATGAGAGAGGGAGTCGGCATTAGCATAAAAGGCAGAGGCAGCAGCATTGGGGTCGATGTCTGAAAGGAACTCTTCAAGAGGAGAAGGGAGGACCATGCTGAAAGGAGGAAGTGATGGAGGAGTGGAGTGAAGGAGGGTCAGGGATGCACGTAGAAATAGAGGGAAGGATGCCACAGGAAATTGGATCTGCCAAGTTGTTGGCAGATGAAACATAAGAGAAAAGAAAGTGAAGCCGTGCCTTGTGGGACAAGAGAGCCGAGCGGCGGATGGCTAGATTGGTCATGTAATTGCGACAATGACCCTTTTCGAAAGCAGCAATTGCACCTTGATTGTCACTGTGTATTAAGATGTCTGAGTGGGAGAAGCCACGGTTAATTACCAATTGGATGGCAAGTTCGATAGTGACAGCTTCAAGCCAACCAATATCATGGTGTGAGTCTCACCAATGAGTAGCCAGGGGCCAGGCCATCCACGAGTCACCAAAGATGATACCGATTCTGAAATCAGTAGACATGTCGACCCAAATTTGCAGATCCAAGGGAGAAGAACGAGGTGAAATTGAACGTGGGGGTTGGGGGGAGCTAAGAAGATTGAGCCACCAGGAAAGATTGGAAACAACTGAAGGGTGGATGAAGCGAGGTTTAAACTCATCAGGGAATTCAGAGATCCAGTGATACAAAGGGGAGATGAACAAGCAAGCATGAGGGAAGACAAAGGAAATGTGGTTTAGAGTACCAGCTATCTTCTTGGTGTCACACTTGAATATGCAAGAATTGCGAGAAGAGAGAAAGGTGGATAAACGGAAGGTGTATTTGCAATGCTTTGACTCTAGGAGCGTAACTGATTTGTGAGGGATGTCCCATAGGAATCTGAGATACTCTACGGTATCACCAAAAGGCTGGCCTTTTTCTTTATGCCAAGGAATGCCTAAGGGAGTGATAATGGCTTTGGCATGTTCAAGATCATAATTGTAGTGATAAACTTCACCATCACAGATGCCTAGAAAGGGACCAGAAGGAGAAGGAGAGTGAAAAAGATTGAAATCGTCGACCCATTTGATAGATGGGCCTACGCCGTGAGCATCCCAAATATCTATGACTGCATCTGCGACTTCACCTTGGAGACTGGAGGCGGGAGAAAGTCCAAAAGGAAGAACATGATCTAAAAAGAATTGATCATCAAACATGACAACCAAGAAGCACTTGTGATTGGGGAGAATAGGGATACCACGGTAAGCAGCTTCAATGTCAAGGGAAGCAGCTTGTGTGCCCGGTGGGGCACGAGCGATCTAAATGAATGAATGAGAACAGGGAGTCATGAATGAGAGGAGCGATAGAAAGTGGGGGGCAAATGATGAATGTGTCATTGAAAGGCAGCCCAGGGAAGAAGAGAGATGGAGGGGAAGTGTGCCTTCAAACCATCAGGAAGGACCCAGAGAGGGGACGATCCTTCAGGCAAAGTGCATCCACACCCAGAACTCCAAAGAGAGAAGAGGAGGGGAATGAGAGTGAAACTAACCAGAGAAGCAGCAAGTTCAGCTGAACCCCATCTAGTGGGAAACTCATCTGGATCAATTTGGTCATTGACTGAAAGACCAGGAGTGCCTTTGTGGGAAAGGTTCCGACAGACATGAATCTTAGAAGGAGAACCTTCGACACCAGGTTTGACAACAATCTGGAAAGGTGACAATCTAAAGGGACCAATCTTGTGAAAAAGTTC
This sequence comes from Pisolithus orientalis, assembly GCF_024613125.1. Classification (NCBI taxonomy): domain Eukaryota; kingdom Fungi; phylum Basidiomycota; class Agaricomycetes; order Boletales; family Pisolithaceae; genus Pisolithus; species Pisolithus orientalis. The sequence continues at coordinate 15,292 of NW_026261032.1, read as the reverse complement.
GGCAGAAGAGAAGGGTCCAGAGAAACAACCAAGAGAAAGCTCTTCATGAATATAAGTGCAGATGGTGTCATGAAATTCAGCAATATTACAGTGGTTGGATGGGGTGTAAGAATGGGTAAGGGGAGGCAGATTGCCAATGGGGAAGCTGTGGGTGAGTTTGAAAGGCAAATCTGGATATTGATCAAATAATTTACATGCATGGAGGAAGGAGTTGAATGCAAGTGCTGAATAGGGTGTGATGATGTGAGAGAAATCTGGATCCAAGTCATAGGGAGATGAGAGAATGCAAGGACAGCCAGAGAAGATGAAATGAGGAGGAAAAATGTCAGCTGGACATAGAAAGGGTAAGGGAGTGTGGAATTTAGGCTGACTTGTGATTAGAGGCACCGTGGTCTTGGGAACCACAAGCAGCACAGAGATGTTGGTCAGGATGGTTGTTGCAACAGGGCTTCCTGGCGAGCTGATAGAAGAAACACAGTGGGGAATTGTTGTTGCGACGGACAAGCTTTCCATCTTGAGATTTTGCAAATGTTTGTTGACCTTTCTGCATAGTCTCTTTGTTGCAGGATGAGTATTTGTGGCCTGATCTGAGGCAGATGATGCAAGTGGGAGAGTGTTGCTGACCATTCCGAAAGGAATCATCAGGGGAGTCATTATGAACTTTGTGGTCATAAGGCGAAAAACAGTGTCCATGAGAAGACTTGTCTGTGGGGACAGTGGGGGCAGGAGGGGCTTGGAGGACGCTGACTTGTGTGTGGAGATATTTATTTTTGTATTCCTCAGTGGTGAGGAAGAAGTCAGGGTCAGATGCTGCAGTGGAGCGAACGTCCATGTCGAACTGAAGGATGGCTGGGAAGCGCTCGTGGAACTTATGAATGTGCATGAGAAAGTGAAAGTGGCAGGACCACATGTGCTTTGCAATGAGACCCTCTTGAGTGCCAATCCAATTGATATAGTGCTCCCAGGCTGAATGCCAGTCCAAAGGGAGCATCTCCTCTTCAGGAGGAAATTGGGTGATGTCAAGAATATGAACGTTCTGACCGTTCTGGTGAACCTTGACCGTTTTAACAGCAAGAGGTTGGTTCTGTAATTTATGTAGAGCGTCATAGGAAAAAAGGGTTAAAGGTACATGGAAGCCGGCATCAGCGAGGTTGTTAATAAGTTTGGGGATGGGAAGGCACGTGCTGTCCAGAGAGAAAATGGGAGCATTGTCCAAAAGGTCAAACAGGAGAGCACATTGAACCTTGAACCAATGAGTTGAGGTTGGGGAGTTGCAGTGGTTCTCAAGCAAAGAGTCTAGTGCAAGCTGGTCTGAGGGGGGAAGCAGCATATATGTGGCCAAAATTTGCTGGGAGGGGTTACCAGCATTGCTAGTGGGCATAACCACTGAAGAAGGTGGGGGCTGAGTGGTATTAGCGGACGAAACAGGAGGAGCGGGGACTGAAATGGTGGGGTTGGCAGGGGTAGATGAGATTGGAACAGCTGTGACTACCAGAGCAGAGGTGGGAGCAGACTGTATGCCAAGACCAGCTGGGACTGCGGGAGTGAAGGGGATACCAGCAGGGGGGCCAGACATGATGTAGAGCGAAGAACTGAGGAGTATATGCGCAAGAACGATGAATGCTTGGATGAGAGACGACGAAGGTCGAAGACGAGAGAGGCGAGAGACAGGGGAAGTAATCTAAGTCTGAACGCGTCTTAGATTACATAATGTTCACGTGATCGCTACGAAGGCCCTCTTGACTGCGTCCAAGATCGCAGGCTCACTAGTTAGCAGTAAACGTCCAGAATATGATACTGTAGTGAGATAGGTCACGTGCACTGATCCGATGATATCAATAGCTGAACGAGCTTGTCTTTTCTTCCTCTGAACTCCAAGACCAGCTGCATTGGCGGGCTTGCCAGTGACGACGATGGGTACGTACCAGCATTCACTGGAGAGGCTGAGACCACCCTATTGACAACTTGCTCGGGTTAAGATCCGAAAAATATTGAAATCGCATCTCCGGGCACTCCATCCAATGCAGTATATGCGATCACCTTTGCGGGGAAAGTCAGGTGGTGGCAGGATATCGCACAGGTGGAATTCGTCGATGGCAGGTTAAAGATGGACAAAAACAGGGTCCAACCTTGGAGTTCCCTGTACCAGTCCAAGCCATTACCTTTTCTCGAGATGGCCGGTGGATGGTGACCGCAGACTCGGAGGATAATGTGATCGTCTGGAATGCGACTACTCATAAAAAAGTGCACAAGATCACAGAACGTTGCGGCGGCGTATGGGGGATTGATATCTCTCGAGCGACAGTACTAAAATGTTGACTGCGGATCGCACCACTGCTCGGATGCTCAGCATCACTTCCGGTGCCCGATTGCTTCCTCCTCTGATACACGATTGGGTTCTTAGTGTCAAGTTCTCCCCAGACGGCAGTCAGTTCGCTGCCGCCACGCAAAATCAAGGCTTCAGCGTCTACAGCACCGATGATGGCGGTATTTTGTACAATTCAGGTCCTATGGATTTCACCCCAGGATGGCTGTCCACTTCGTTGGCTTGGTCATCCGAAGGTCAGCAATTGTTCGTCGCGAGCAAAGGCAAAATCACTTGTTTCGACCTTTGCAACTTCTTCATCTTCAGAATGGCCGGTCCATGGAACTGGACGCTGGGTGTCTATTACATCCAACGGTAGATTTGTCGTGTGCCCCGCGAACTCATCCGTTTCAATATGGGACTGCACATCTCACAAGCAGATCGGCAGCATTATCCCTCACACTGCAGAGGTCACAGGCGTTGCACTCTCACCAAGTGGGGAGTATCTCGCATGCGGGTTATTTAGCGGGAAAATCATAATTCACAATCTCAGAGATGTCCTTCCCCCTGAGTATTTTAACTGGCATAATGTAAGTGTTCATCTACTCACGAAACTTGCATTGCCAACAACTATCTCGCTACGTAACGATTTAATTTGTCAAAAAATTCATGCTTCTCAGCTTCCACTTGTACAAGTGAGTGAAGAGACCGTCAAACAATGGATACAGGGCGACACGACGAAGACCGAAAGGTTGCTCTCAGCAGAGATTACAAGCGCTTCAATTCCTGGATATTATGTACTAGCAAACCGCTCGCTTATAAGATCGCGTTTGAAACGCCCGTTGCCTGCAATGGAGGATGCCAAGGAGGTTAGTCTGCTCTAGGCTCACTACTCGCTGCGAATGTTCACTCATGTGCGTCCGAAGTCCCTCCAGGTTCAGCCATCGCCTATCGCCCATATTGCGATGGCGGTTGCTCTGCTTGGCCTTGGTGATCTTGATGGTGCACTATGGACATTCGACCTTGCCTTTCATGTCTGTGAGCTGCACGACATCAGATTTCTCTTACTACTGAAGGTACGCCACGTAATCTAGGTCGTTACCACAATAACTTTACTGTACATTCCACCCAGGCGATCCTTGTGTTCGAATCCGGAAATCGAGAAAAGACGATAACACGCGTAGAGTACTTTGCAACGAGTGCAAACGATGACAACGATAACGAGGCCACTTATCTTTACACCCAGGCATGTGCTCCGGGCGATCCAAACTTGTAAGTATCACTTCTGACACACTCCGCAGGTCCTTGCAGTAATGTACATGAAGAACGGAGATTACGGACGTGCGATACCACTGATCGAGCGTGCGAGGAGCCTAGCCCCCAAGGACAAACAGTGTCCCCCCTTAGTGACGATTTCGCTCGTAGGTCTTTCTACCCTTACTATCTATTAGTCTAATCCTCCATGAAGATTTTTGGGTGGAGTTTCAATGAACCAGACATCGTTGCTCAGCAACAGTTGTGCGAAACCCTCTATTCTGAAGAACGTGCAGCCGAAGCTGTTGAGATTCTCCTCAACATCATAGGGACATCAGACGACGAGATCCTGAGGAGCAAGTCAACTGCAGACTGGATCACAGGTCCGCTTTGTAGCTGCCAGTGTGGTTGATGTCCACGTTAATGTCTGCCATCAGATTGCACCAAAAAATGCGTTACGACGGTTGAACATGTTGGCGATAATGCTTCGGGATCTGCTGCGCTGTCTATTGGTCCTCAAAGTCCCGCAGGTCTGTTTATCAGGCGGAGCAAAACTCGAGCGGCGAACGGATTGTGGGAGGATGCGCTGCAGGATGCAAACATGGTATGCATGGTTTCATCGTACAAGCCGGTTCCCTACAGTTTTCACATAGGCAGTGAAAATGGAGCCCTCCAACCCTTTGGGCTACAAGACGAAGCACATGGCGCTTCATGGGGCGAAACGGTATGGCGAAGCGATCGATGCTTTCAAGTCTATGCTGCAGGTGATTGAACAGTCTAATGACCTTGCAATCAGACGTATGTATCTCCTGTATGGATATCATACCCACAAATGACGGCTGCGCAGAACTACGAAAGAACTACATTTCTCCATCTGAGACGATCAGGGTTATTGATCTTACCGTTCGCGATATCCTCAAAAACTGTCCCCTCGTCGTCATCCATGTCACCTCCGGTTGCCTTTGTGATGGTCTTCAGTGGATGCGTATCTTCAAGGCTGACCCGTTATTCAGAGAGCTTGTTTCATCCATGATGTCTTACTCGCCTCCGTCCAACCTCGTTACTTTAATGTGCCTCAGCCTAGACAAGGCTCAAGAACGTTCAGAAGTACCTTCCATATGGAGAGTGGGAAGAGAACACTCTGTATTCTCTCAGAGGCTTCCCTGTTGATCTACTGAGGCCATAGCCTGGCACGATTGTGAGTACCACGGCACGGGAGTGTGGATAATGCTTGCTCCTATGCTACTTCATACCGTGTGCGTCGCGAGTGCCACCGGGATAGGAACTTCACATGCTGCGCATCGGATATGATCCATATCGACCCTAGATGGCTTCGACGCATTCTGGGGCACTAAGTCAGTGTCTGGTTAGCTAGGCCTTATTTTGTTTGACATAGGCGTCCACCTCGAAGTTAGACTGGATTTAGATATAGATAAGATCTCTAGAATCTGAGTTGACACATTTCCAACTCCGCAGTATAGGGGCGGACCGCGGTCTCATTTTGCCAACCTCAAGTACCATCCACGATATTAGAGTCTACAGTGGGCAAACTTGTGCAACGCTAGTATTACGCTCTTTTCTCCTGTAGGATCGCGTCATGCATTTCAACCCTCTATTCTAAGCTCCTGTCAAGGTCCGGTCCCCGCAAAATGCAAGCCCGGTTGGTGACCTAATTTTCGTCGCACATTACTGGTCCCCAAAGACTTGGGTACCTCGCACTGGTTCTGGTCATCTGGTTGTGCTTCACTGACTAGAAGCTATGCATTTCATTGGTACACAGGGGACATTCCATCAGAGCGCATTCTGTTCGCGTCGTGTTCGCGTCCGTTCCCGTCTACAGTTGCCGTGCAGGACCACTCGATGAACCAAGTGACCTCCCCGCTCATGGATATTTCTCCGGTCATGCCTCTGATAAATTATATAGGGGTCTCAGAGTGACGAAACCTCTCAGCATTCTGATCCTGTGGGAGGGGTGTCAATTGATTATCTTCACGTGAAACAACGTGCAAAGACGGCTCTTTTTGTGTTCCCCGCATGACGTGAAAGCGACTTTCCGGTCTCTATTTGAAAACGTGCATCGTGATGGAGAACGCGCCGACATTGTTCCGACTATGGGACCACCTATTTAAAGGGGATGAACTTCGGTGCACTCTCTACAACGCCCACTTCACCACCTTACCAGAGCTCAACTCAACCCTTCTTTCCAATGCCTTTCGCAGGTGACCCATTGGCCCACTACGGCCAAAGGATTATCGAAGATTATCATGCCTCTCTCACTGCCAAGCTCCCCAAGCTTGACTCCAATAAGACCGGTTTCTTTGACATTTCAGATGAGACACTGCGCTTTTTCCCCAACCAAAAGGTCGGAATCTTGGGCGCTGGTGTCGGTGGCCTTTATACTGCGTTGATGCTGGACTCTCTGGATATCGAGTACGAGATCCTAGAGGCTTCAGACCGCATTGGTGGCCGTCTCTCCACGTACAAATTTCCAGGGGGACAGAAGTACGATTACTTTGTGCGCCTTTCATCTCTTAGGTGTGCGCAATGGTATGATACTAATCTTGCCTCGTCATTTAGGATGCTGGAGCTATGCGTTACCCCCTTCCGAAAAAGGATGAACAGGGACGGTACAAGAATGGGGTTATGAAGCGCCTGGCCGAGTTGATCATCTATCCTCCGTTAAACGAAGGTTCAGATCGCCTCGAGGACAAGCTTATTCCTTACTACTTCAATGCTCGCGAAGGTCCCAACTTGAAACCGGGCTTCTACTACTACAATGGTGTCCGCGAACGAATCTCTGACAAACCTGGACCTTTCCGTGCTGAACAGCTCGGCGTCTCTGCTAGCTATATCAAAGCAGGTCCAGATGCTATCCACAGCGACGTCAATGGCCCGTTTGCCAGGATGCTCATTGAAGATATGGAGCAGGGAACGAAGGACGGTTGGCGGGTTCTGATGGCAAATGACAAGTATTCCGTCCGCGCATACATGTCATTCAAGTACATCTCCAGTGCTGACCTCGGCCTTGCTCCTCAACATCTTTCCAATGATGTGATCAACTGGTGCGAGTCTCGCGAAGACAGTACCAAGGCGTTTGACCACGGATTGTCGGAGGACGTCTTTGACGCATTGGCATTTGACGTGGTCGGTGGTTCAGACTTCGGTGACGTTGATTGGAGGTGTTTCGAGTGAGTTCAATACGCTAATTTGTCTCCTGATTTAATAATCCACCAAACACGGCACAGTGGCGGCTCAGAAGGGCTGTCGAACAAGATGGCAGAAGTTATCGGTAAAAAGGGGAACCGCATCCAGCTCGGCAAGCGAGTTACGGGCATAAATCAAAGTCATGACCTAGTTATCACTGTTCCCTCCGATTTTCCAAAGCACAAGCTTCCTCCTGGAGTGATCGAATTGGAGAATGACACTGGCACCGGAGCCGTTGTTGCCAGTGTGTCCGAGATCGTTGGCCGGCCAAGGCCATCGAAGAAAATCCTCATCCGGAAGGCTGGTGTCGCGATCACAGTCCACGAAGAATCTGCGCCTCGCGTCTATTCCCATGTTATATCTACCCTCCCTCTTACCGTGCTTCGCACGATAGATATGACAGATGCAGGGTTGAACGTCAGGCAGAAGAATGCTCTGCGTCAGTTGGAGTACGGTCCTTCCGTCAAGATTGCTATTCGCTTTAAAGAGCCATGGTGGACCACCAAGCTAGGCATCGTTGGTGGGCAATCATTCACGGATCTTCCTATTCGTACCATTGTCTACCCGTCCTACGGCGTCGACTCTGATACCCCGTCCACGGTACTTATTGCAAGCTATTCCTGGACCAGTGACGCGGAGCGTCTCGGAACTCTTGCAGGGCCGGACAAGGTTGGAGTGCTGAAGGGGCTTGTGCTTCGTAACCTTGCAGAGGCACACGGTGATCCAATTACATACGAATTCCTGCGAGAGCAATTCGTTGACATTCATGTCAAGGATTGGGCCCGTGATGCATATTCAATGGGTGAGACTGAATACGGTTCAACTTAATATTTTGCTGATAACGAGTCTAGGGGCTTATGCATTCTTCGGTCCCGGTGACTTCAGAGATATGTATACCTCCCTAACTTACCCTGCGGCGAACAAACGTCTGCACTTCGCGGGTGAAGCGCTAAGCACTCGTCATGCGTGAGTAGTATTAGGGACTGAGTATGAGCTCTGATGGCTCACCGTGTCACGTAGATGGGTTGTCGGTGCTCTTGACAGTGCCTGGAGAGCTGTACACGAATATCTTAGCATCACAAGGCAAGACGATAAGATGAAGAGATTCAATGAACTGTGGGGCGAAAATGTGGAGTGGGCGAGTCCCCCAGGACAATTCAACGATGACCAGGCCAATTTACTTCACGAGCACCTGGGGCTGGTTCATCAAGCTATTCTTGCTGGAGAGATTCAACATTCCGGTTAGTAACAACGCGATGAGGGGGAACGTTAAGTGACTGTTCTGTTTTAACCAAGCACTGTAAGTCGTACCGCATGTAGTTGTGGCGTCCGTATCCCGTGTAACATGTAACATCTACCACCGAGTACTGTTGATTGACATGAATGATTGCCTTTCTTGGAGTAATGGAACAGGGACTGATCTTCTGGGCTGGAAGAAGTCTATTAGAATACCAAACAACCTGCGCCTCCATTTGAGCCACTTAACGCGAGAAAATAGCAGTATTTTGTACCTGCATGTGCCGGTTCGACACCCTCTTTTTGATGACCCCGATGACACCTAGCTCAGAGTGCCAAGGTCGCCTTCACGCAAGACCCATTATAATTTGACAAGACAACGCGACACAGGCATAACGCATTTCTTCCCCAAGTTCGGCTATTGCATAAAAGCTCCAGCGGATGTTGTTTTGCGTTTGTTGCAGTGTAACGCTCACCGGATGACGGTCTTCGTGGCGGTGGACCCGTCGTGATGCATAGCTGATGAGTATCCGAGTACGATTCAGAGACTCGTTTCTTTGTCGTCGCCACCTGATGTCATGACCGCGGAATATGGCAACTGACCCCGTCCCTTTGCGAGTAAAAGGACAGCAACTTCCGCCATCGAGGGTTTATGGCAAATTTATGATGCCTAACCTCCAAAAGTTCACACCGGCCTCTCGTTCTCTAACATGGGCGTTCGTGTGGACACAATTCACCTGAGAATTCGGGGGGGATTAACGTTCAGTACGAGGAAACAGTGAGTCAATGAACGACCCTGTCGCTCGAGGGGGCTCCCCCCAATTGAACAGAGCTGGTGGAGTCTCACGATAACTCTGTGAGTACTACCTTTTCTTAAGAGTTAGGTTCCTAGTTTCGAGTATGTCCTCTGGTAAGTCATTCCTACTCGATCAAGGGCTGACAGGCTACTGTTGTCTTTCGCAAGAGGAACAGGAGATTTGTCCAAATTGTATATAATACATGGTGGGGAATTTGTCCTCGCTAGCAGCTCGGTCAGATCCATGTCTTACTATCGGAAGGAAGGCTGTCGCTCATGACTACTGCTCATAGTGCTGATACAAATATGCCAAAGGTAAGCATTCCTTTCAACCCACAGCGGCCCTCGGTGGTGTGTTACAGTGGTACAGACGCATGCCTACGGAGTGCGCTAGGATTGTTTACAACACAACGCTTACCCGATCACCTTCACCACATTATTAGCCGCGGAGCCTCTCCGACCAAGATGGCCTCGCGATCGAGCCCCGATCAGGAAAATAACACTGTATTATTTTTGACTTTTTGTGACTAATGTGACTTTTTGGGAAGGAATCTACTATCATTACCCATGTCCTGCAGGCATGGCTGCACTTTTCTTGCTGATTTTGGTCTTGTTCAAACCACCTAATTCATAGCTTTCAGTAGATACCACATACATTCAAATTGATGGAGGTTCCAAAGAGATATTGTGATTTTTCTCTCAGACAGTGTGCATCACACCAATGGCTCAATATCTCTGAATTTTCAGACATTTTCTAGTCTTCTTGGCTTAGATATATCATCACTTAGTTATCTCAATAGATTCTGTTCTCTTTTCATTCTTTAAAATGCTGTATATGGTCAAAAAAAGTACAGATAGTAGGTTCCTTCCCAAAAAGTCACAAATAGTCACAATAGTCACAAAAAAGTCAAAAACAGTAAAGTGATAATTTCCTGATGGAGGAAGGTGTGGCCATGCTCAGCCTCTGGGTAGGCTTCAAGGAAGCAACACTCATCTGACTTGAAGCTGAGTGGCAGAGTGCAAAGAGGTGAAAGAGAGCAAAGCCCCCAAAAAAGAAAAGAAAAGACAGCAGGTGAGGGGTGAGGCATGAGTGAGTTAGCAGACCCTGAGAGCCACTTACATGTCAATGAACTCATGTGCAATGATGGACCTCTGGCTATGCTTTGCAGCAAGCTTGTGATTTTGATGCTGATACCAGTTGGATGGCCAATCCTTCAGTGGGACTGTGAGACCATGATTGGGATTGCCATAGAGCCAGTGAGTGATGATGTCATGCCAGGACTCACTCCTTGGATGTTGTGAGCCATCTGAACACTGAAGTGGTGTTCCTTCCCAAAAAGTCACAAATAGTCACAATAGTCACAAAAAAGTCAAAAAAAGTCACAAAAAGGTCAAAAATAGTAAAGTGTTAATTTCCTGATGCCAGGAACAGGGTCAGAACTTGTTGTGTGGCATCCAGCTCTCTCACTGCATATCCAGCAGTGATTATAATTCAACTATGGAATGGCCATGAGACACCAAGTGAATATTTGGTTACATATCTGGACTATGTTCCATATGTTCTGTTTGTCCTGGTGGCAATCCACTACATGCTTATGTAATGCCTTTTTCACCCACATCACAGGATGAATCACCTTGTTTACAAGGTCACTGCACCCTGAAAATTGAGACACTTATTTTGACATCTGTGCATATGCCCCAACAACAAGTCTGTGGCAAATCCCACCAGCCACATAGCCTTGTAGTGAGCATCAATGATTGCAAGGCAAGCCAATGACTGATGATGGACATTATGTATCATAGTAGTTTAGTGTATGGTGCACATCATCATGTCTGAGCATGTAAATGTTTGTATACAGCTCCTGATGCCTTCATCATTTGCCACCACTGCTTCATCCTTTCATCCATTTTATCCAAATGCTCATCTTCATTCCTTAAATATTCACTGGGATGCTGTGTGAAGAGCTGCTGTCACACACCAAAGGTGTTGTGGACATGGTTGCAGCTGACTCTGCCTAACTTGTTGATGATGTGGGTCAAAGTGTGGTTCAGTGGTGGAAACCAACCAAAACCAACACAAAAGACAATAAGAGTGAGTGGTGGTGTGCTTATGTGGTACCTAGATGGTCACATAATGTACCTACTTTGTACTGTATCATATGACCAAACAAGGTTGACAATTGGCCATGTTGCACAGACCAGCTAAAGTCAAGCCCACCTCTGAGTTGTCATTGTGTCACACAGCATAGCCATGATCATTGGATGTCACCATACTGCACAGTGTGGCTGAGGGGTTACTACTATATACATCTTGCCTGGATAATCCTGGCATAGATTCTGGCAAGTTGGGAAAGGTCTGGTACTAACCTGGTCTGGGCTCACTGGCATGAGCCCAGCATGTGTCATCAATTGCCAGTGGGTCAGAAGGCATTCCACTGTAATTCTATTGGGTTGGTATGAATGCCAGGCTAATTCCAGTAAGCTGGGACAAATGCCAGGATAATGCCAATAAGCCAGGAAACATACCAGTCTTATGCTAGTGGGCTGGTACAGATGCCAAGGTGGTGATGGTCAGTTGGCATGGATGCTAAGCTAATTCCAGTTGGCCAGTATGGATGACAGCCACCACACTATTTCCAGTGGGTCAAAAGGCATATCAATGTACATCCATTGGGCTGGTATGAGTTATGGCCACTTCTAGTATGCTGGGACACATACTGGCCTTATGCAAGTGGGCCATGACAGGTGCCTGGATTATGGCAGGTAGTTGGAATATATGGCTAGCCAGCTTTCATGCTGGTATTAGTAAGCTGGGACCCATACTGGTATAGTGCAAATATGCTGGAATAGAGGATAAGCTGGTGGTGGTTTGTGGGCATGGATGCTCATCTAATTCCAGGTGGGCCAGATGGATCACAGCCTCCAGGATATTTCCAGTGGATCAGAAAGCATGCTAGTGGGATTCTATTGGGCTGGTATGACTTCCTGACATTTCCAGTTAGCTGGGTCAGATCCCATGTTATTGCCAGTGAGCCAGGATATCTACCAGGCTGAATCTAGGGGACTGGCAGGGGGCCAAGGCTGGTGACAGTTGGTTGGCATCAATTCCTAACTAACTCCAGTTGGCCAGGATGGATCACAAACTCCAGGCTATTTGCAGTGGTTCAGAAGGCATTCCAGTGGGATGGTATTGGGCCAGTATATGTTCCAGCCAAATCCAATCAGCTGGGTTAAATTCCCAGTTGACAATGATGACCCAGGATACCTACTGGCCACCATATAGTGGGCTGGCACAGGTCCAGGGCTGGTGGCAGTTGTTTGGCATCAATTCTGAACCAACTCCAGTTGGCCAGGATGGATGACACCCCCCAGGCTATTTACAGTGGGTCAGAAGGCACTCCAGTGGGATTCTATTGGGCTGGTATATGTTCTGGCCAAGTCCAGTCAGCTGGGCCAAATTCCCAGTCAATGACTGTAACCCAGGACACATACTGGCCTTATGCTAGGGGACTGGGACAGATGCCCATCCTATGGTGGTTGATTGGCATGGATGCCCAGTTAAGGCTGCTTAATGTTACCAGTGTAGATGATGGGCTAGTCTTTTGGCATCCTCTGGCAAATGCATGAGCCATACAAATAGTGTCCCATATATATTGGCTTGGCTGGGAAGCTATTGCCTATAGGGCTTATATATCAGTGGCCCATGTAATAAGGCTTGGCTGGACCTGCAGTGTTCCATTTGGAATGGTGGGAGCATATTTCAGTGTGCCATGCCCATTGGCCTCAGCCCAAATAGGAGTGCCCATGTACTATGGAGGGCTTATAGTCCATTGTACCATGTCCTTGGGGTGGGCCCAGATATTATGATCCTGTAGGACAGGCTGGACAAATACTCCAGTGTTTCATGGTGTATGGGAGGCCCATGATACAGTGTCCCATCTGTCTTGAGTCAGCCCATGTATCATGATCACCAATCCATGTGGTCTGGCACATATGCCATGGTCTCATGCACAACAAGCAAGCCAATCTCTCAGTGTGCCATCTGACTGGATTTGGCCCAAGTTGAAGTGTTCTGCCAATTACAGGCCAGCCATAGTCAATATTTGGGGAGAGGTATATGGAAAATAACTTGGCTCAGGATGGGATATAATATCTATAGAACTACCTTTACATGGACCCCTATTGGATAAGTGTAGGTTATATAGAATGTCCCACCAGACCTGCAGGCATCAACCAAGTCTGGACATTCTGAACTCTCATACAATCCCCATGGGGTATCCCTATCCAATTGTGTGTGTTGTTCCTCATGTAGTAGGCAAAGCAACATCAGTTCCCACCCACAGAACTAACCCCATGTTGAAGAGGCCAGCCAGAAAATGCAACTACAGTGCCAGGGTTGTAAAGGAACTGAAGGCCAAGTGTGGGGATGTCCAATACAAAATCTTCATAATCACCAACCATGACCAGCATGTCATACCAATCAGACTGTGAGTGTGGGTCCTGGTGAAAGGGTGTGGTCCAGTTAGAGATTATGGAGACATTAGTAAAAACTGATGGCCAGTGCTGCAAGGCATCCTGCATATCTCAGTTATGCTGACTTGACCATGTGTCCAATGACTGCATGGCTTGCCTTCCAGCATCATACAGGCCTGGGTGCATAATTGAAAGTGCACCAGAGAGGATGGCAGCCAGGAGGTAAGACTGCTGGGACCATTCATGACCAGCATCATCATCTGTAGGTCAGCAGAAACTGATGGGGCAAAGTTCAGGGTCTGGATGCCACTTGAGAGACATACCCCTGAGGTAATATAACCATACCATGTGCCCCTGTTGGTACCTGGCCAGGGAAAACTCCAGGCACCCTGGTGACCATGAAGTGTGATTGAAAGATTCAGCATTTTTATGCCAGGAGCCAATTGTCATACTCTTGGACATTGCATGGTGAAGGGGGTCCAGAGTGGCAAGCATGTGTGTCTGCAGGGATGCCTGAATAATATAGAGTGTAAAGGAAATGTTCAAACTGACTTGCAAATCATTGGTGATGGTGCCAGGAAGGTACCACAATGCAAGGTATCACCAGTACCAAGGATTACTGTAGGTTCATCCACAAAGCTGGTGAGAGTTGATGGATGTGCTGCCAGGTGGCCTGCCTCCTGGGTTTCATCAACCCCCAATTCCATAGCTGAAAGGTGCTCAGAAAGCCAGATCAGATTGATGCCACTTTGCTCTGCAATACAATTTACATTTGATTTTACATACAGCCAGGACATCAGCTTACTTCTATTATTGTATGCTGCATGCATGCTGGCCACTATCTGATTCATAGTGACAATGCTGTGTGTTGGAATGTGGAGTGGAGGATCTGGTTTGGGGGCATTCAGTCCTGGGAAGGTTTGACTGGAGAATTCCTGGTGCATATGGTGTGTAATATCCTGGGTGGCACTGTGATTTATTGCCATTGAGAATGGAAGATGATATAGTGAGCATGGTGTTAATGATGGGTTATCTGGTAGCTGTAGTGTGTAGTATGGAACCATGGCTATGTATGCCAGTGTTTTCCAGACTGTAGTGAAGCTGCCATGGTTACATGGCATTGGTAAATGACCATTCTGGCCTTCAAAAACAGGTGCCACTATGGTGGCATAGTACCTCTGGCTTCCACATATTATTCCAGTGTGGTACAGGTACCAAGATAGAGGTGATAGATGGTGAGTTCTGCTATGGCTCTGGTGCTAGCTACACTTCCTACCACACCAGTTCCATTTCATGGTGTTCATGTTCCTCTATACACCATGCCAAAGCATTAGATGATGGACCAGGGCCTTTCAACCTAATTTTGTACTCCACAGCCATTGAGAAAATACAATGTTCTGCTACAGGTCTGGCACTAGCTACACTTCCTACCATGCCAGTCATATTTCAGCATGTGGACCTTTCATTATGCACTGTCCACAAGCATTGGACAATAGCCTGGGGCCTTTCCAACTAATTGCCTATTCCACAGCCATTGAGAAAATGCAATGCTGCCTTTCCCAGTACTGATGCAGCAGTGCCAGTAATGCATAGATACACTATGGTCTCATCATTGGTCTTGTACAGATTGATATCCAGCCACTTGGCTCATGACAACTGCTGTGCCAGGATAGGCCACTTGCTATTCTGGCCTCCTGGGATGTGATTATTGATGATCTCTTATCTTGTGGTCATCACATGTGTCAGCCACACTATGTAATAACATTTGCACCCAATCCAACTCTACTCTGAATCACCATGGATGTCAGGACTGCTAATCTATCCTACCTCTCCATGATAATCCAATACATCAGTGTCTGATGTAGACAGGTTCACATATACTTTGCAGCAGGCCAACAACCCAAGTGCAATCGACTGCCAGATGACTGGTATTGGCAGGTTCAGGTGGAAACAGTGAGTTTGTCAAAATGGATGCTGGTTCACTGTGTCATGGACATTTCCACAGCATATATTGAAGCAGGCCC
>NW_026261031.1:0-27643 GCF_024613125.1 Pisolithus orientalis | reverse complement strand
TGCTCAAAGATCAGTGGGCAGACAATATTACTACATAGACTACAAGCATTTCTGTGACGTAGTCAAGTGGCGCATTGCGGAGATGCGAAGGATAATTGATTCGGGCCTGCGAAATGTCAGTTGCGAAACCCTCTCATCATCTTCGACAATCTACATTATTTTCTGGCTACAGGAGCTCGACAACAAGGGTTACCTCTGTCCTCGATGCGGCAAGTCGTATACGCCGCTAGAAGTGGACAAACTTATGAACTTCTATCTCGGTGTTTTCATCTGCGAGATATGTGGTGCCGAGGTCGTGGATAACGAGAATGCTGAGAGCGTCAAGGGCAGTCAGGATCGGATGCAACGCTTCAACCGACAAATGAGGTTCATAATCGAGGGGTTGCGCAAGACCGAGTCCATGGTTATTCCCGCGTACGTCTGGCACTCCTTCTTGCATGCAGGCTTACGCGTCTTCCAGGCTGGATGTGCCTGCATGGATTAAGAACAACACTGTGGATACTGAAAAACAAAAGGCTGGTCAATATCCTGGACTTAAGGTCGCCGGGTCCTCGTCCGCGCCCAAGCAAGATGACGGAGTTGGTATCATCATGTCGCTGGACAAGGATGAAGCGACGAGGCAGCAAGAACGGGACGCGGAGGCTGCAGCTAAGCGGCAGCAGAATATCATGCCGTCTTGGCACCTGAAAAGCACCATCACTGGCGATCTTACCGCGCTCGGGATACAAGAAAGCGCTCGTTCTATGACTACGAGTGGAAATGCTATGGAGATATCCACTGATGACACGCTAAGGGGCCTGGGAACCATTGGGCCATCAAACGCCCCTCAGGCGTCTCCGGTGGTGGCTGAAGATGTTAAGCCAGCCGTTGACGTCGAATTCGATTGTGAGTGTTCGTGGAACTGATGGGACGATAATTACACTTGGAAGCTCGATAGACTACGAACAATACTACGCTTCTCTAGCAGCGTCAAACGCAGCATCCGCTCAGGCGACTCCGCCTGCACTCGCGAGTGAGGAGCTTGGGGGGGATGAAGACCAGAAGCTGACCATCGGATTTTTGGACTCGCTGAACGAGTTTCGCAAGCGGTCCCGTTCCGTCGAGGATGTTGGCATTCCCGCAACGAAACTTACAAAAATAGAATCAGAACACATTGTCGTGGAGCGGGAGACTCACACTGTGAATAGCAGTGAGCGTGATCCTTTCGTCCTTGGTATGTGTCGACGGTATCTTGTGGGTATTCGGGGTTTTGAAAGTTAACCATTCCCTAGTAAACGGGGTACCGAAGCCCTTCTCCCAAGTCACTGAAGAGGACCAAGAGTCGATGACGCCCGACGAGTATACTGTGTACTTCGAAGTTTTCCAGTTGCACTCGTAGTCTCTGAGAAGCCTCGAGCTAGAGCAGCCTAGACGTTGTATGGCTTCGGAATCCTGCTGTCTTTGCTGACGACCGGTGCATGTAAAGTACAAGGTCTAGGCTTCATTGCACTCGACAGTAACGGTACGTCCTTGGAAGGCATTCGGGCCGTTCTGGATGATTCATAACCCATGCCCACGCACTTATTTCTCCTGTAGGTCCGGACCCACAGTTAGCTCCCTCCTTTGTTGGGCTTTTTGGGAACGTGTATTCTATTCCACTCGCCAGTTCACAGATAAACAGACTCTCGAGCGAATACACTTTTCCACATATAACCATAACCATGTGTGCCCATCGTGCAATTTCCCGTGTGACGTATTTTCTGCGTGTCGCATGACTGAGTAGAATGAGAATTTCAAGTTGGGCGATGTCATCTCTTAGTCATGAACACAGTTAATGGTAGATATCGACTTCACTTTGTTACTTCGCCTTCTCCTTCCTCTTGACTGACCTGGTAGTCGCCGACTTGCTTAATCTGACACAGAAACTTTGTCATGTCATGTCTAGCTCGCAAAATTGGTGATGATCGTGTCCGCCATCGGTTTCGGTGCCATGGGCATATCCGTGTTCCAGGGTGTCTCAAGGTGAGTCTTGTGTCCCTCGCCAAATCTGCCGTTCGCGATGAAAATGTAATTCACTTGACAGTAACGACTCTGCAAATCTTAGATACCGCATTCGGCTATAGTCGCACTTTCCAGGAAGTCGATGGATCTCCGGAGAATGCTGAAACCTGTTTGTAGAGGTCATTAATTCGCCCCGGTATCGAGACGATCGATTTATATTATCTGTATCGGTCAGCGACTCTTCGTGACGATGAAAGAGTGGCTTACAGACCCCGCAACTTGTAGACCCAGTCCCAACGTGCCAACTGAGGTATGCATACAAATGTTGGTCGCGATGGGGTATTAATTGATTGCTCTGACACAGATGACAATCAGGGCTATGAAAGAATTCGTCAACTAGGTTACATTCACCATACACACACCTAGAGAAGTAACCATGTTTTTCTTCTCAGGGCCGGGAGTGCGAGATGTCTCGGTCTCTTCGAGTGCAGCGCGGACACCCTCCGTCAGGCACAGGCCGTAGACCCCAAGATAAATCTTTCGGGGACTGCTCGCGAGGTTGGTATTACAATTGTTGTGTATTCTCCTGTCGGAAGAGGGTTACTTACTGGACAACAGGTGAGCCGAATCAGTTAGGTATGAATGAAGACGTTGAATGAGAACGGTAGAAATCTTCCGGAGACTTCGCCGAAGATGATTGTAGGCGACGCGTTCCTGGGTGAGGGTCCTTTCCATGGATGTTTCTCGTTTCTCCCCGGTAATGGCAAGGCGTAATATAAGTGTTCGAAGGAAAACTTCCCGAATATCTTGAAATTAGCAGACAAGCTGAAGGTGACGGGTCAACTCAGAGTGACCACATCATCTCTATTACGGGGACAAAAATGGTCAAGGTAGTGTTTTCTTATCCCTCGGTTGGACCTGTCGAACTCAGGGATCTTGTTGTACGCGTTGCAGTACTTGAAGCAGAACCTGGTCGGCACCGCAGGAAGTTCAGGGAATTCATAGATTCGTCGAGAAAGCTGATTGGACGGGGGTTGGCGATCGGTAATTTCTGGTCCGAAAACAATCGGCCTTATCCATTAACCGCGTCTCCTGCTTGCCGTCTTTCTTTCCCTTCCATCACTCCCTCTCCTACCTCCAAATATTCATGACCAGTGGGTGACTTACGGTGAGTTCCCTACCAAGATCATAATAAATCGGAACTTTGAACTTGCACTGAATGCGGCAGTCATAGGACAAGATATTCGGGTGCATGACACACGTTGAGGACGTAAGATTTGTCCTACTATGTATATAGCTGAATGTGACCGGACTGCAAGTACTTGCCGAGCCGACGAATCAAAGGATGAGGTATTAGGGTGATCTGATGTTGAAAAATGCCAAGAGACGACGTTTAGCGAGTGTGCGCTCATGACACTGACACCATTGGTGCTCGTTATTCGGGGAGGGGGGAGAGGCTGGGACTGGTACACCGGCAGCCTTCCATCTTGAAATCGAAATAATCCATGGAGCTCATGGTAAGTCACCCAGTAGTTGTGAGGCGTGGATTCTTCTAACCAGTGGTCAGACCTTCATCTTGCTATGTGGAACATACACGAAACCTTAGAATACCGGCGGCACCTTCAGTGAGCTGACGGTGGTCTGGCTGAACACTCTCGTATATCGCCCCACCACGGCTGATAAGTACTTGTTGAACCGTTCTGGTGTAGCAAACAATCCCCAAACACACCTCTTCTCTCCGTCCATAAGCGCTCCCACCATGGCAACACCACGGTCTTCCCAAGATTCCTCCAGAGTTGACGGCAACCGAGGAAGCAGTTCTAGCCTGCAGGTCCAGACTGGTCGGCTGTCCGTCAATCTACTAACTCACGGTGACTCACCTTCGACTCGCCAGTTGTCAGGTCACCCTGGTAGCCCGCTCGTTCGACTACTAAAGTAACCCGCGACCACTACGATCATTAGGTAAAAGTGGTCTCCCGACTTCCCTGCCTACCATCCCCCTACAATTTCTCCCTACTATTCCTCCTAACGCCAACACGCCACCTCCCGCTATGTCAGGCGTGTCACCTCCCCCGCCATCAAACCCTGCACCAGGTCCGAACAGTGAAGTAGATGCTGATCTCAATCTCCAGATTTAAAGACGGTACGCACATCCATACTTGGGTGGCGTTCTGACCCCTGTGGCACGTCGCTCTGTTCTACGACGAAGTTGTTCCCTGCTGGACACGATATCGATGTTGTGTTCCTTGGGGTATATCTACAGGATGTGGCATGAGCTCTGGAAGATCCAACGCCTGCATGGTGGTCACTACCAGACGGACCTCATTGCGTTGATGGAGATGGTTGCGGGTGACGTGCAGATCATTAGCGTCCTAGTAAGTTGTTTAGCGAGGTGCCTATCGGTCAACCACTGACATTTGCAGCCCTTGATTCTCCTGGCAACTAATATAGGCTTTCTAGTCATTTGAGGCATCGTTAATGCTGATTGCTGGATTATCATCTGGTCTCAACATTTCTGTTGCTGGTTCATCATATTGGCATTTTTCAGTATCATCATGGCCCAAACATTGCAACAACCATGTTGGTTCATAAGTAGACAAGATCAGCCTTATTTTGGTTTTGGCTTGCTGGACAAACTGGTCCATCGTGGTTGTATCAATGCTATCATCCCCCCATGTACTTTTCTGTGTTGGGCAAGTAGGAAATCCTACCCACTATGCCACACTTGTTGACAATTTCCTCCCAACACATACTTCTTCGGTGCAGCGATCGTTGTTGCTGTGGTTGTTGATCCGGACTGGACCCAGGTTAAGATGTCTGCGGTTTGGGGGGCTGTGGGCTGTATTGCCCCACTGGTTTGGTGTGTGCACTGACACCAGACATTTTCCAAGCAGGCGATAAGGGTAGCACATAGCAGTTTAAGCAACTTTTCATTTCATCCATATTTGATGGCTTGTCTTCAGGCTTTATGTCTGGATTGACCGTTTATAGTTCTGATTTGTACTCCGTGAGATACTGTGCTGGCCACAGGTGGTGCACAATCTTGCTTGGGATGGTTGTCTTGCTCCTCCTCGCAACACAATGATCGTAAATACCTGTAATGTGCTTTCAGGAAGTGGGAGTGCCAGAAGAATCCCTTAGCTGCTTACCACATTTATCTGAGCAGATATGATTTAATTAGTCTGAAAAGCCCCTAAATCGGCTCCCGTTCGTTGACCATGTATTTTACTTGAATTAAAGTTTACCGCCGTGTCGGGCTATCGTAAGTATGTGTGATTGGTGATTGATAACGAGCATGCCGAATCGACACGTAGGCGTGTACCTTAGAGAACTTCTATGTAGGTCAAGACCACTGCGTAATTCTGATTGACGATATCAAGCCGGCCGGGGGACGTCATTGTTTCATCCCTTGTTCATACATAATACCTGCAGTAGATATAAAAGAATGCTAACCTTCTATCGTGTTGCTAGGCCAGACACAGAAACTTCGTCATGTCTTATCCAACACGCAATATTGGCGATACTGACGTCTCTGCCATCGGTTTCGGTGCAATGGGCTTATCTGCGTTCTACGGCCCGACTGAGCCAGACGAAGAGCGTTTTAAGGTGAGCCTAATGGCATAATGACCCACGCCCATTCTACCGCCAGTAGCGAAAATCTTAAGCAACTATTCTGCAGGTTCTGGACGCCGCTCTCGACTATGGTTGCACCCTCTGGGACACAGCGAACGCATACGGAGATAGCGAGGAACTCATCGGAAAATGGTGCGATCTTGCCCGTGTCGATGTGGTTGAGTCGGCGCATAACACTTAGCCAGGTTCACGCGCACAGGCAAGCGCGATAGGATCTTCCTTGCTACCAAGTTCGGGTTTGACATCAGCAAACCCTCCGGTATCAACGGATCTCCGGAACATGCTGAAGCCTGTTTAGAGGCGTCGTTGAGTCGTCTCTGTGTAGAGACGATCGACCTATATTACTTGCATCGGTCAGTGACACTCTTGATGACAGTGGAAGAGTGACCTACCACCTACGCGACTTGCAGTCCCGATCCTGAAGTGCCAATTGAAGTGCGCACATAAATGTTGGCAATGGATGAGGTACTAACTACTCGCCGACCTAGGTGACGGTCGGAGCTATGGCAAAATCTGTCAAGTAAGTTCGAATGACTCGATCTTCACCTACAGAAGAAACTATCCTTCTTCCCAGGGCTGGGAAGGTGAAATACCTCGGTCTCTGTGAATGCAGCGCGAATACCCTCCGCCGTGCGCATGCCGTGCATCCGATTGCAGCCCTCCAAGTCGAGTACTCGCCATTTACGCTGGATATCGAGGATCCCAAGATAGGCCTCTTGCAGACCGCGCGCGAGCTTGGTATTACAATTGTTGCGTATTCACCTGTCGGAAGAGGGTTACTCACTGGACAATATGTGAGTTGAATCGCTTGAACATGAACGAGAACGCTGAATGACAACGATAGAAATCCCCCGATGATTTTGCTGAAGATGATTATAGACGACACATTCCTAGGTGAGGCCTCTTTCCATGGCCGTGTCTCCCCGGTGACGACACTGAAAGCACTGTAGGTATTCGAAGGAGAACTTCCCAAACATTTTAAAGTTAGCAGATAAATTGAAGGAGTTGGGTCAACATCACAATGCTACGGCTGCGCAGGTGGCCCTTGCATGGGATCTTGCGCAGGGTAACGACATTATCCCTATTCCGGGGACAAAAAGGATCAAGGTACTGTGTTATAAATCACTCGCTCGGATTCAACAACTCAGCCGTCACGTTAAACCTGTTGCAGTACCTGAAGGAGAATCTTGACAGCGTTCATGTACACCTTTTGGCGGAAGAAATTCAAGAGATCCGTACATTCGTCGAGAAAGCTAATTTGACAGTTGGCGATCGGCATCCGCCCACTGGAATGAAGACACTGTACGCAGATACTCCGGAGTTGAAGTAAGCTTCAATGGTTGGCAGCAGATCTCTTCTGCACATGTATTATGTTGTATAAATGTCTTTCGTATGGGTATCACATTGTCTCGACACCATCGGTTCAGTGGGTAGCATGACCATAGCGGGAATCATCATAAGAAGGAAGACCAAAACCCACCAGCCTTGTACCCGGTTCGCCCATATCCACATTTTCAGCATTGCTTCCGTTGCTCCCATGCCGTGTGGGTACGAGTCAGCACCCGGCTTTCCATTTCGGGGACCATTTTGGATGCGCGACTCTGCGATACTCCGAATTCGAACAGTGTACCACGCCAATTGGAAGGATGCACCGATTAGCCCAACCTTTGGAAGCCAAAAAGGTGGCTTAAGATCATCACCGGGATCGCACGCGAACGGTTCGGTGTCTTTCTTGGACTGATATTCTACCCGATCTTCCCCGTAGGACAATCGCTTCTGCAGCATCACAGGCAAATCTGGGCATGTAATCGATCCTCGGCCTATGCCAAGAAGGTCCGCGTGGCCTGCGTCAAGGGCAGTTTGTAAATGTGCGGGAGAACGCAGACCACCAGTTAAGAGGATGACAGGAACCGGTGTTGGTTTAGATGGCGCCGGATCGCGGTTAATGTGTTCTATGACCATCCTCGAGAAGTGGGAAAAGAATGCCTGACGTGGAGTGGTTGGTTTCGATGACATGAACTCTAAACGAAGACAATGAAGCACGCGGAACACTTATGGGAGAGAGTATGCTTGCCTGGAGACTCGTAATCACCCCCACTAACTTCAATGAAATCGATCAGGCCCCAATGAGCTATCGCACGAACGTGGTCCAGTACGCGGTTCGTCTCGACCTGAAGACGAGCATCTGACGGACGTTCCCCTGCCTGGATGTAGTCAGCTGAGTTGATCTTGACGCCTACCACAAAATCCCGACGCATCATGGCACGTATCGCCTCAACGATCTCACGGAGCATGCGGAGCGAGTTGACAGGTGGGGAAATGGAGTATTGGTCTTGACGGATGTTTGTCTGGAAAGGGGTCGGTACATGGGCATGTTTAAACTAACAACTACCTTGGGGTTCATGAATTGGGCGAGGAGATCTAACCAGTAAATGCGATTCCCCGCATTAGTACAATGTCTAAAGAAGCGGGTCATGTTAACACTGACAACCATGTGCACAATGCAGCTGGATACCGTCGAAACCAGCCTTCGAAGCCGCCAGGGCGGCTCTGAGAAACCCCTGCTGTACGTCGCGAATATCATCGATAGTCATTTCTTGTGGGATTTGAAAGAGGGTACGTAGGGACAAGGCAGTTGTCCATGGCATGTCCTTTGCCGGTCCTTCTTCGGTAGACCGTATCGAGGAACTAAAATTAACTTCGGGGCGCACTGCACTTTTCTGAGCGACTGATCCAACTCTAACGGGACTCGGAGCTTTAGGCGGTACGAAGGGTGAACGACCGCCAACGACGATAGGTGACTGGCGGCCAGGGTGTGAAATCTGCATTATAGCCAAAGGACGGACTTTGTAGCGAGAACTGTGACTGTATTCTCCATTTTTCACGACAGCGTCACCATGGATGACCTGCGCTAATCGTTTGAAGGGCGCTAGTGTTTCGTCGTTCAGCACGTTAGGTACCACCATATCACGCCCCAATGTCAAATGGTGCTTGTCGACTTGGACGTTGCCAGTGATGACCATTCCCCAGCCATGCTTCGCCCACTCAGAGTAGAGTGCGAAGTGATAGATATTCGGAGGTCCCCCTGAAAAATTGGACAGGTGCTCATACATGGCCACCTTTCGGGAAACACGGTTTAGAGTTGGGTCGTGAAAACGAACAGCGTGACGCACTTTAACGAGTCGGTTGGTGACGGTGCGTCCACATGGCAGAGTGAGCGGTGAGAAAATGTTCGACTCTACGGGCCCACAGTCTGAACTAACTGAAGTCTGAGAGTTGTCAGCGGGGCGTGTGAGGGCTACAACTCACGAGTTGGACATCTCGAAGGTGGGAGAAGCCAAAACAGAGGTAACAACAAATACCCCCGCATTCGAGCTTCAGCGGAGCGCCGAACTGCGTGTCACTCTACATAATATTACAGGGACAGTGGATACAAGTTGAATAAACCAGACAACAAGATAAGATAATCTAAGTGATGCGTAGACACAGGAAAGTTCCGAAATCCAATTCCACTCGTTTTGGTGCAAGGACGCAGCGTTGATGATGTGTAGTTCTGCTGGCTGCCCTCCGTCTGGGCCCACGTCGATGTCCCATTCTTCAGAGTCGCATCCAGCGGGGCGACGGTCTCTGCCACCCCACGTAGGTAGCAACCTCCGGTACGCAATCCCTCCCACTCCTTACAGTGGACATCTTTGCAACTACGCCCATGCTCCTCACTTGGGCGAGCACTGCAGCAGTTCGATCTGCGATATACACGGCAGGCTCATCTCTGAGTCGCTTGTAAGGTTGCCTACAGCCCACGTCGCTCCTGATCACTCGAGCTTCAACCAGTTTTCCACTTGGACCCCGTTTGTGTCACACCCTCCCTCGTTGGCCCGCGTGTTTCGCGACTCGCGTCCTCAGTCGGCACAAACGAATGAGTTGCAACAAGCCCATGCTCCTTCCCCGGCTCCCACCGTTCCTGATTTCTCATCGCTCCTTTCACCATTAAATAGCCTGCAGGCAAATATGTCGGGCATGCAGATGGACGTGCAAAACGTGCTCAAGGAGTTGCGCACCATCAAAACCACGCAAAAGAACTTAGTGGACAGAGTTGACTCACTCGAAGAGGTTCTCGGGGTCAGCCACGAGAAGGCCGGACAAAAACAAGTACGCGGTAGACCTAGCAAGGGAAATGTGAAAGACAAGGCAACTGACGAAGTAGGTGCTCTCGAGGAAGGAAACCAGACATCCCAGACACCTGTTGCCAACCTCGTCGACAGACTGGGCGCGATTGAAGTCGCTGTAGAGAAGTTGCTCGATCGTATGGAGAGTAGGAGCTGCGAGAGATGTGCGTCTGATCTCGTACTCCTTCCGTCGTTCGTCTGAGGCTGAGCTGTGCGGTTGGCACATAGCCACTCACCGTCATGCAGCAACATCACCGCCACCCGCGTCATTTCCACTCGATACTACCGTCGCAGGAGCCGGTCATTCAATTCCTGCACAAGTTATCCCTCTTCAAACGTTATCAGTTTCTGAAACGCTATCGCATCAATCCAAACCCGCACATACCTCCACAACCGAAACTCAGTCATCCGTAAAACGTATGTCCTGCATTTTGTCGCTTCTCACAAGCAGACTCAGACATATCCTCTCACATCGTGGCCGCACTTGCAATTCTACTTGGGATCTGATACTGAACTTGATGCTTATAGACGCTTCTGTTCAAGTCTGCGATTCGCGTTCTGCATATTCTGCTCTGGCGCATGGTGAGCAGTGCCATTTTTCTTTTGTACCTGCGATTTGGAGTAACGAAAGTGGCTCCGGTAAGTCAAAACTTCCGCCTGCTTATAAATTACCCTCCCCCGCTGGCAATGTTCAGGATTAACTTCTGCGGGATACGCTAACTCCTATTCAACCCAGTTTCCTCAGCGCAAGGCAGCGAAGGCTCCGTCGACCCAACCAGGCAGCGATCTCTCTCACACGACCCAGCGTGTCCATCTGACGGGCTACATTCAATAGATAAAGTTGTAACTGCGTCGTCAGGGATCACGCCTGGATCCCTCGTAATTCCGCTCCTTTCTCTCCAGCCATGGCCGCCGTCCGCACCTATTCCCAATATTGCGAAGTCTACTCCGCCCGCGTCACCCCCTTCAATATTAGCGGAGGTTGATACCCATTTTCCGCTTGATTCCGCAACGCCGTCCACGCTTGTGGACATCGCTCCTGCTACGAAAGATGTTTCGATTTCTGTGGGTTCTTCTGTGTTACCGTCCGTATCTGGCGCAGGTGCCTTGGCTGGTGTATCATCTAGAGCCCATGTGATCACCCCAGTCCTTCCTGATGTTTTCCATCGCGCCTCCATGGACAACTCCCGGAACCAAGAGGTTGACAACAGTGTTCTGAATGGTACTTCGGTGAAATCTTTTGAGCATTCAAATGGACCGCAGCTGCAGTCAAGTTCGCTCTGGGAAGCCCTGTCAGGTCAAGTTACCTCTTCCGCCTCTTCTAGTTCACTTGCAGAGCAGTTATTGAAGGCTATCGCCGGTTTCGCGGGAAGGTCTGTGGACACTATCAGCCCAGTTGCTCATCCCGTAAATATGCAGACCGACAGGGCAAGTATGGGTATTGGGACTTCGGGTCTCAACTTGACACCAGCGGAAGCTACGCTTTCTGCGTCGACCCGTACGACAGCGACGGATAGCTTCGGCGTAGATTGTAGCAGTGACGTACGTATGGAAGATCAAGAGCGCCCTGCGGATACTGTTCAGCATGGTGGCAGTCCCTGTAATATTCAATGCAACCACGATGCGGACGCCAGCACGTCTGAACCTTGGGCTGTTTCTAAACTGCCACATGGCAGCCACTCAGAGGCAAGTGTGAACACAGGTGCGCTATTGACCAGGGAAACCATCACTTATGAGTGACACACCCTCATCTTCCCCCGTAGATCCCCGTCATCCAGTGTCATCGCATCGCTCGTCGCTCCTGTTGACTGACGGCGGACGTGAAAACACTCCGGCTGACAGCCAGCATACACAAGAGGAAGAAGATGTTCTGCAATCACTCCTCCCGACAACGCCAGCTACGGCAATGATGTCCCCTGCGTCAGTCCCTTCGCTCATACTGCCATCGATGACAGCGTCCAGGTGCCCCTCTGTGGTACCACACAGTGGTGCTGTGAGAGACCTTTCGCAGCAAGCTGAAAAGCTGGAAGTATCGTCTGTGCTTCCTGAAAGTGATCCGGCCCCAGACATTCCCGATCCCTATTCGGTAGTTCAGTCAGCGCCGTCGAGAGGGGAACCATCGTCATCGCTGTCCTCCACTTCTTCAACACATGCCCCACTTTCCACACCTCCTTCATCTTTGACACCTATCACAGCCAACAGAGAGCCATCGGAAGCCGAAAGTCTACAAGACGACACGCCACTCTTAGACTACGTTGCCAAGCACTCTCGTGACTTGACCTTGAGCCGAAAGTGCGGTGGCCCGTCGGCTCCGCTATCGGAGTTGATGCAATTGGCGCGGCGCGAATCGCCAGCGAACTATTTGAAAGGTTCCAAGGGGAGGAAGCGAAGACGAGGTAGCCAGCAGGGAACACGGGACGAGGACGTCACTAACAGCACCCACCCATCTTCATCCCAGCCTGCCGTAGGCCCTGGGATGGAGGCTGGTATGATTAACATCGCAGATCTTGAGGGGGTAACGATGTGTGACTCCGAACCTGTAGGGAACGCTATTTCTTTAGCGGAGCACAGCGGGGAGCTTGTCCCTCGTGGGACAGATTCATTGAAAATTATCATCCCTGCTAAAAAGAGAATCAAGATAGGAGAAACATCGATGGTTGAATCGGAAGTTTCTAAATACCAAGGTAGTTCCCCCAACGGTACTTTCAACAGGGATATACGCCCACGATACGTTCTTTTGAACGGGAAAGTGGTCAGGATGGATTCTAATTTGTCCCGGGACAACGGTGGTTTTGACCTGAAATCCACTGCTAGAGCGAAGTATCATCCGCCTAGTGAGACGCCAGCAAGACCAAGAGGCAAGCGGAAGTCGGCAGTTCACGCGAAAGGAACGACGTCGAGACCTTCTCGAAGAAAACTGGCTGATACGATAACGGCGGCGGCACTGCCCGATATGCCTTCCCACCAGAGGACGGTCATTTTACAGTTTTGGCCGGAAATCAAACGATCGTCGGACAGTTGGGAACGACAGGTGCGTTGACTAACCTCTGAGGCTGGACCTACCGTAACGTTTTTGCCATATAATCAGCTCATCCAATGTGACAAGTGCGTACCGAGAGCGACTACCGGATTTTAGCTAATGTTTTTGGTGCAGTTGCGACATGTGGTATCACTATGGGTGCGTTGGTGTAGAAAAGGATGACCCACGACTGGACTCGGAAGCCGCATTCATATGTCCCTTATGTTTGTAAGTTGGACTTCTTGCACGAGTGGATAATGCCTTGTTGACATGGCTGCTTTCTAGTGTTCAAAGTAACTCTTCGTTGCATGATGCAGTTCCTGTTGCTTATAATAGACCTTGCAGTTGCCAGGCGCCAGACCACCAGGAACCGTACAGAGACATGCGCACGACCTGACTGTCCACATGTAGCAGAGGCAGAAGATGGTTTGTACTTTGTCGAACGTCTTGTCGGGCGGGAATCGGTTGGGCAAGCTGGCTACCGCTGGTTGGCGAAATGGGATGGGTAAGTCTTCGGCAGAACCATTGCTCGAGTCTTTCGTATGACTGTTTATCTCGGACCACAGTTACCCGATGAGTGAAGCGAGCTGGATTCCAGAGGGCAATGTCACTGGGCACGCAGACAACTTACTCAAACAATTCGAGGAGGATGCACGCCGTGAGGGATTGGACTTGAGTGAGGAGCTGATAATTCTCAGCGAGGCAGCGGCAGCTGGATGGCCTTGTTAAATCGACGACCAACCTCCACTGGTCAGGACTGTTGCTCACCTTTGCTGCAGGAATATTTCAAACCATTCGATTCAGCTACGTCACGCTTTTTTTTCCATATCGTACTTGTAAAGGTATCACGTTCGCCATGTCTGCTAATCTGCAGGTTCGCTGGCGTTCTCCCGTAGTTAATATTGTACCCAAGTAGCTCATTAGAAGTATGGCGACAAGTCAATTATGATGGTTTTTGATCATAGGTGGACCACGCTTGATTTTTACTCCAGCGAAATTTGCGGAGGACCGTCCACGTGTTTCCCTTGCGCTTGACTTTGGACCGTTGTTGATACTGTGGAGGCGTGTCCGGAGACATACATCATTTTCATTCACTCGCTACTGCTTGACTTCCACGATGCCACCGGTCCCTACTGCAGTTGACCCCGAAAGCTTGGCTCTCATTGAGCTCATCGAGCGACGCCTGAATGATTTGACGACTTTCCAAGTTCCGCATTTAAAGGCGTGTGCGGGACCACTTGCTACGCAACAAAGCCTGGCGGCCGAAATCCGAGAGGATGTTGAAAGGGTGGGGAGGCAAATCGAAGTCCGGTGTTAGCTATATTCACCTCCTATTCAGTACTGACGGGCCATATGACTCAGTGCAGGAGTTGGACGTCCTGGTTGATGACCAGAGAACTGAACGGGCGCGGAGGCAACTGAGAGTACGGGTCGATACATTTCGAAATACCTTGGACAAGTGCGTATCTACAAAGCCCTCTGTTTCTATTACCTCCCGACAATTAAATATTTGCAGACTTCGCAATGATGCTCGAGGAGCGATCCTAGTGTCGAAACGCACTATAGATGCACAGCGGCAGTCCCAACGGGAGGAATTATTTGGTTCACCCTCCTCAACGTCCGAGAAGGTGTTGTCTGGGAATGGCAAAACTAAGTTCGTACAGATGCATTTTGATATTGCATTCATGCTCAAGAACCGGTTGGGAATTTCGGCCCGTTTTCCTGCTTTCTTCTCCGTGGATACAACAGGGAAGATGCGCTTATGACAGCCACAAACAACGTCACCGAGACCCTCCAGAGAACGATGGGTTTGATGCAGAAGGAACTGGAACGTAGTGTCCTTTCTACGCAGCTTATTGGTACGCAGCAGGCATTCTTGCCCCGTGTTTACCATGCAAATTTCGGATTCTCTAACGAAAAATGTCTTCGAAGAATCATCCACCGCGACTCTGCAGTCGACGGCTCAAACTCATGACGGTCTCTCACTCCTGCTCGGTTCCTCCCGTCAGCTCATCAGTGCCCTCGAGAAGACCGACACCCTCGATCGTCTACTTATCATGGCGGCGCTCGTCTTCTTCTGCCTTGTCGTACTCTTCATCTTGGAGCAACGAGTGTTACAGAAGGGCTTCCGAATCGCATTTTGGTGGACTAGGTTCGCAAGCATGCCATGGTGGAATTCTGGGAAAGTGGGTGATGTATCCGCTGTGGAGAAAGCAACTGCTACAGGCGTTGAATCTGTCCTGGCAGTCACGACGGCTTCCGCAGTCATTGCCGCTTCCGCGACGTCTCTGACGCTTCCTGCGACACTGTTGAGTTTTACGGAGACGAGGACTCCGATGCCAGTGGCGGATGGGTCGATACCAGTTACCACCTACGACGCGGTCACAAGCGCAACCGACACCCTCTTCCCAAACGACCCTGCTTTTGAATCTGGATCTGCGCCTAGTGAGCCTCCAGTACGGGCCACCGGCCTAGTAAGCTCTGCCCGAGACGAGCTGTAGTTTCCTTTACCCTTTTATCGGGATGTCATTCGCGCGTAGTCCTTCATGTAAAGCTTCAGTGGCTTCCAAAACACAGCGAAATGCATTCCTAAACTATTACAATTCGCGTACATCCAGAAGAAAAAACAGTCAACTTTCATGAACTCGTGAACTTATGTAAGAAAAATTAGTACTATGCAACAAATCAATGAACACAATTCAGTCGTAAACGCCTACTCGTTGCAACCCTTAAAATTTATCCATGTCCACCGGAGCCTCGGAGACCTCCAAGTGTCCTTTGGCGTCCATCTGAGTGCCCTCAGTCGTTGCCAAGACACCGTGCGAGGAGTTAGCTTCCACTTCCGCAGGACCGAGACCCCTCTTGCGTCCGCTTCCCTCCACTTCTGCTGAGCCTTCACTGGCAGCACTAGCCCACGCTTCTGAATCATCGGGGATCCACACCGCACGCTGGGGCCTAGACACTGCGGGATGAGCAAAGCCATAATCAAGAGCACCATCCGACAATTTCTGGAAGTAGTAGTCGTCGAGCTCTTGTTCTTCGCGTTCCCTATCGTCGTCAGTGGTGTTATCGCCCTTGGTAGCCTTCCACTTGTTGCTACTGGAAGCATCCGCGGAGGTGGACGCGCGTGCATCGCTGGGGGCGGGTTCCTCAAGATCGGTGGCTGTCTTATCGGCGATGCTAAGTGGCAGAGCGCTGATAAGTGGCTCGTAAGATTCGTTGATAATAATGTGGTAGCCAGCCTGCCACAGAAGTCAGTCAAAAAACCAGACGTCGACAACAGGAAACCCACTGTCAACGCGATGAGAACCACCATGATTACTCCCTCCGGAATAGCGGATTGCTTCCCAGACGAATCCTGTGCTAGGAAGAACAGCGCACAAAGGCAGATCTAACATGGATAACGTCAATTCTGATCCGACAGATGAGCTCAAGACTGAAAGGCGGACCTGCTGTACATACAAGCCCACAAATACGTGTTGGATCGCTCGGGGGAAGAAGAGTCCACCCGTATCCAGTTGGGGAGGTTGAGTGTATTGATACAGGAACAAGTATTTGTAGAGGAGGTAGAAGAGGAAGAAGGTGACTACGGAAAATCCGTTGATGATCGGGGAGATGACAGAGTAAGCGAAAGCTGGGAGTGACAAAGATCAGGTGACGATTTAACACGAGAGATTGTGGAGGAACAGATCATGACGTTAGTTTGTGCTCGACGCAAGGAATCGAGATAACCCACTAATGACGGTCAGCAATGTAATCGAA
The DNA here is from genome assembly GCF_024613125.1 of Pisolithus orientalis. Lineage (NCBI taxonomy): Eukaryota > Fungi > Basidiomycota > Agaricomycetes > Boletales > Pisolithaceae > Pisolithus > Pisolithus orientalis. The sequence goes on along the minus strand of NW_026261031.1, from coordinate 11,083 downwards.
GGGAACAACGTGCCCCACGCAACACTCCTCGGCCCGAACTTGATGTCGTATATGGAACGGGGGGTACTTCCCAGAATGAACAGCTTGACATAGTACAACACGAGTTGGACAACAGCCAGAAAACTGCCTGCCACCCCGGAAAGTCCCTGTAGGACAATAAACCTGAGAGAGTAAAGACATTAGGCACTGTAATGCAGCACAGAAGCCGTGGTTTGACATACGTGAGGAAGAAGGTGGACGCCTGAGGAAGATTCGCCGCCAACAAAGTTGCCACAGAACTCGGGTTCTGCAAAAGCGACGGGAGTGCAGCAATAATACCGGAACTCAAGGTTACAATTAGGAATGAGTGCTAGAAGCCGGGGCCATCAGTATCATACATGACCAAGCCCAGGAGCGGAAAACCTACAATAACTTGGAAAATGAAAAACCGTGTCATCAAGCTCAGTTCCAGGCCAGTACGCGTTGGGATACCCTGGAAGCTCCCTAGCATGCGGAGAACTATGGGGAGTAGCATGTTTAGGACGGCGAGCAACACCGGGGGCAAGATACCCTGAATTATCCCGATAACTGGCGAAGGAATCGTACACAGCCATGCAAGCCAGCTAGCACGAACACAGAGCCCGTGGATGTTAGAGATGATACCAACGAAGGCAACGGGAATCGCCCAGAATATGATCAAGGCAGCAGTAGCTGCGTAACTGATCGCCATTCGAACACGTTTCTCATATGGATTCATTGCAAGGTTACCCCAGATGATGTCCACCGGAGAGACTTCGAGGTAACGATCGGCCATACGGTAAGGGTCGTGATGTGTCAGCATGCGGTACGCCATGTGCGCGGCAATCTGTTTCTTGAAAGTGATAAAGGCCGAGTTGAGAGGAGGGTACGTTTGAACAGGTAAATCTTCACGGGTGATCCTGCCATCTCCGTCAACGTCATCCGGTGCAGGCAGGTTCGATTGTTCTACGAGAACCTGACGAGCTTCGCGGAGTTGAGTAGTGCAAATGACGATCTCGTTGCGAGCCCACTCTATGGTGTCGACCTTTTCGCCAATAAAGGGAAGGGAGAATGGAAGAAAACGAGGAGGGAGGCGATGGGTGGGACGCTTTGCTTTTGGAACGAGCCTTTCCGCCAGGGCAACATCACGTTCAGCCTGGTCCGGATTGATGTTATAGGCTTCGTCGACTTTCTCTCCCCCCTTCAACTTCTTATTACGGATCTTGATGGCAGTGCGAATCAAGTTTGTTTCTGCAGATTCCAGCTTTTTGCATGCCGACAGGCGACGGTCATAGACAGCAGGTAGATCTTTTAAGTTTCTGTGAAGACAAAAAAGTCAGCTGAACTCTTGCGATAAGTTTGTCAATGCGCCCCAAACGCACGTGGACTCACCGGTTTAGCCAAACCTTCTTCACCCCACCTGGAAGGTGGGAGTATAACTGCTCTAGAGCCTTCTCTGAGAGAAACTTAGCTGGGATGCCGGTGACCAAAACCGTATTGGCCTGCGAGGAACGAGAATGCTTGGGGTCGACGAGATGGAGTTGGCGAACAGTCACAAAGTGGCGCATTTCGCGCTTGATATTCCAATAGATCCAAACTGAATAAGGAAATCAGTAAAATAGAAGAAGCATCCATGAGGCAGATGCATAAATACTCACAAGTAAACAGGTAGGCACAAACCAAGTGTCCAGCGTACCGTGGTTGATTGGATGGAGATACATTACCAAACGTGAACAGATCAAGACCAGTTTTCCCAGCAACAGAGTTGTTGGCTGAGGTGAGAGGTAGGAGTACAGCCCAAGATATGATCCATATAGGCAAAAGGATGCGGACCATCATCCGGAGGAATCGTACAAAAAGATAAGCATCTGGTCCATTAACGCGTTCGACATCACGATAGTCGGATTTGAAGAGGGCGATAGGCCAAGAGAATAAACCACCATTGAAAGGTTTGACGCGTTGGCTGCGAACGAGGGTTCAAATTGAAACGAGGCAAAGTGGTGTAGTCAAAACATACTTTTCGATCGGGTGAATTGTGCGGGGCTCGTATATTTGTTTGAAATATGGACGTAGCAGCGTAAAGATAACGATCTCAGCTCCAAAGACTGCCGCGTTGAATACCAACGCAGTGACGAAGGTAGCCGTGGAAGCCGAAGTCGCCACCTGCTGTGAGGTGCTAGACCTGGGGACAAATGCGAAGTGAACAATGGCAAGAAAAACGACGGAAAAAAAGTACCTACATCGCTGCCGCAGGGGAGAGGATAGACAGAAACGAGTGGAAGGAGCAAGTGGGTCAATGAAATACTCGAGCAAGGCAGCCAAACTCAAACCAAGCAACACGTTGCCATAAACGGGTAGTCGTTTTCCGACGTCATCAGATACTCCGGCAATCAGTGCGTGAGCACGTGCCACTTGACGCAATAACATCGGTTAGTCCCGATCCTCGGTTCGCTCTTCTCCCTGGCCAATGACCAGTGTGACAGCTTTACTGCTGCAAGCCCCCGAAATTCACCACCGAGATGACCCCCACCCATGCGACCCGTGCTACCCGCCACCTCGTATATTTCTTGAGATAAAGATACTAAGTAACATGTAGTACCCACTCCTGCAGGTGGTGTCGTCTACTTCAGCTTTGAGGGTTAGGTTTGGTTTGTGCTGTCAGAACGTCAGGGTGCAAGGTTCTAGCCTAGGTACGGAGACTGCTAATCTATTTTCGTACCCAGCACCAATACCTACATTCAATCACACCAGTGTAAAACCTTGAATAAACCACAACATTTGATTGTCAGTTTTGATGCAATCTGCATGCTTATGACGCTGCATCTGTAACATTAAACAAACAAAAATAAAATAGCCGATTGCGCGACTTTTGCAGCACTGCGCAACTTAAAAACAGTGACCCGCAATTTTTGCAGTCACCCCTCCATTTTTTTTTTCGAGTGGATCAATAAGACGTTTTATCATAATATGAAGATACCCATACTACAGCTCAGAGATCTGACTACCTCGAGTAGACCTGTGGCAGACGGAAGTATAAGTAGGACAAGGAAGAGCGTGGGGGGCGTGTCCTCAGAGCCTTGCGTTAACTGCGTGGAGGACGCATTCTCTGCGCCGCGCTTCTCGTACACCTTCTGGAAAAGGCCTAGCGAAACTTGTTGAGTCTCGCCGATCTTCTCCTCGATTTGCTCGGCAGTGACAGAAGCATCGCCGGGAGGCCTTTCGAGGCCAATTCACTAAGTTCGCCAGCGAGTTTCGACACCTTCTCCCTCTCGGCAGCATCAAGCTGCTCCTTGAACTCGTTCATTGCTATCACAGGTGCGAATCAATGCGGGAAAGTGAAGCACCATGTAGTAAATACGTACCCTTCTCTGTGTCGACACAGACTGACTCGCCCTTGTTTGCTTCCTCGATGAGTTCCCAACGGGCCTTATCCACATCGGCATACTTCTCAGCGTCAGAGATCATGCACTCAATGTCCTTGTCGCTCAGACCTGACAAAGACGCGATCGTCATAGACTGATCCTTGTTGGTTGCCTTATCCTTGGCGGTGACGTGGACGATATCATCTACAAGGGATGAGGAAATTATCTGAAGACCTGTATAAAAGACATACCAGCATCGATGTCGAAAGTGATCTCAATTTGAGAGACGCCCTTCGGGGCCGGAATACCGACGAGATTGAAGTTGTCAAGGAGTTTGTTGTCCCTGACGAGTTCACGTTCACCCTGGAAAATCTTGTCCTCAATGGCGGTCTGGCCATCGGCAGCGGTAGAGAAAACTTGCGACTTCTTCGTTGGGATGGTCGTACTGCGGTTGATGAGTTTTGTCATGATACCATCGAAAGTCTCAATGCCGAGGGAGAGTGGGGTGATGTCGAGAAGTAGAATGTCGGTGACATTTCCGGCGAGAACACCACCCTGGATAGCAGCACTAATGGCAACGGCTTCATCAGGATCGACACCTTTACTCGGCTCACGACTGAAGATCGACTTCACGGACTCACCGACCTTAGGCATGCGGGTCATACCACCAACGAGGAAGACTTCGTTCACCTCACTAGACTTGACTCCAGCATCGGACAACGCTTTCTTGCAGGGATCAACGGTACGTTGGATCAGAGGGCCGGTAAGGGTCTCAAATTGAGTGCGGTTCAACTTCAAGTTGATGTACTTTGGACCGGTTGCGTCCGTGGTGATGAATGGCAAGTTAATTTCGGTCTGCGTCGTGGATGATAATTCAATCTTGGCCTTTTCGGCAGCCTCACGAATGCGCTGAATGGCCATGCAGTCTTGATTGAGGTCAATGCTCGACTCTTTCTTGAATTCGTTGAGGATGTGGGTAACAAGAGCGATGTCAAAGTCCTCGCCACCAAAGTGGGTGTCTCCATTGGTGGACTTGACCTTGAAGACTCCTTTGTGCATCTCCAGGATGGAGATATCAAAAGTACCACCGCCAAGATCGTACATGGCAATCACTGATGATTCGGTACGATCAAGGCCATATGCCAGTGCCGCGGCCGCCGGCTCGTTGATGACTCGAAGAACCTCAAGGCCAGTGATTTGACCAGCGTCCTTGGTGGCCTGCCGTTGCGCATCGTTAAAGTATGCGGGGACCGTAATGACCGCATGACTAATAATAGTAGTCAACACTGGGGGACTCCTAACTAGTATACGCGCAACTTACTTGACTTTCTTGTTGAGATACTGCCTGGCGGTCTCACGCATCTTGGTAAGTACCATGGATGATAACTCCTCAGCACTCTAGAAAGTATATTAGTTCTCTTACTGATCCAGAGGGGTGAAAAGGCATACGAATTGTTGTCTCTCGCCACCGATGTCAACCTCGACAGCTGGTCGAGCATCTTGAACACCCTGCAGATGATATAAGATGCTTTCCTATTTAACAATTGTCGCATGTACTAACCAGTGCTTCATGTCCTCCTGGACCTCCACGTCCTTGAACTTGCGGCCGATCAAGCGCTTAAATGTGAAGACAGTTCTGGTGGCGAGTGGACCAATGGATGGAGCTTGGTGCGGTGAAGGGCAAGAGCAGTGAATTTCTGTATCTTGGTCTTCAAGCCGGACGAGGATGGGGGCAACTCCGGGCAAGCGAAAAAGCAGGTGATAAAATGAGTACGAAGAGGCATCAAATTGAAACATGTTCATGGCTGTAGTATTCGTCTTGTCATGCGATGGGCTGTGTCGGTGGTGGTTTCGACGAAAATATGATATGGGAATCCAATGTCGACCGCAGGTGCCCGCACTCGCACTGGTAGTTGGTACATAGCAAGTCGTGTTGCGGTATATCCGTCTTCCTCGGGCTCCTTGGCACTTGCATCGTTGGTAGTCTTGCATGGATTCACGACGACGAGGGCAGTGGAGCTGATTCTAGTGCAAGGTAAGTCCGCACCTGTGGGCCCGTGACCGTGGGAAATGGTGTCGCACTACTGAGACAGTGGCGACACACCAGCAATGTCGATGCCGTGGACATGAGCTCCATCGCCCAGCTAGCGTTCCTGCCCCTTCCACAGCCCAGCCTTGGTAGATGGCCAGCTAATATCCAGACCGCTCATGGAACCATCAAGAAAGTGTACGATCAAGCTCTTTATGTCCTGCGATCTGATAGTTTTCCGGATCCCACTCGGGTTTCATTCCACATAGACGCACTCACTTCAACTGCACTTCCCATCCTCGAAGCACTTATCCCTAGTGGTGCTAGTCATGAGGACGAATCTCTGCCTCAGGAGTGGTTGGTGGGTGTCGCAAGGCTCATTGGGCAGGCAGTGCAAGATCTTCGGGACGTGGCACAGGTTGTTAATATGTTGTATGTCCGATTTTCTGTCGGTGAATGGCGCTTGACTTCTTTTCAAGTGAATGGCGAGAGGTTAGTATACCTGAGCTTGTAACGGAGTCCAAGAATGGTCGGCGCGGACGGCCTCAGAAGTCTGTATGCCCTGACTTCCTTACTGAGGTTGTCACCGATAATAGCCGTCACATCAGTCTCAGTGAACTTGCTCGCATCCTAGGCATTAGCCGCATGACACTCTGGCGAACTATGCGGAAACATGGCCTGAAGCGGAGCTACACCGTATTGAGCAACGATGACTTGGATGTAGTTGTGAGGGCGTTCAAGAAACACAAACCAGAGTCTGGATTCCGCTATTTACTCGGACACTTACGCCATCATGGGATTCGAGTCCAACAAAAACGAATATGGCAGTCATTGTCTCGCGTTGATAGACTAGGTCAGCGGTTACGTGAACATCGTGTTATAAAACGCAGGGTGTATCGTGTCAAGAGGTCAAATGCGCTCTGGCACATTGACGGACACCACAAACTCATCCGATGGGGATTTGTGGTCCATGGAATTATTGATGGTTACTGTCGAACGGTGTGTCGCAGCGCTTACTGACATGTTTGATTGACCTTACGCTTTCAACAGATTACTGGTTTATGTGCCAGTACAGACAACCTCGCATCAACCGTTTTCAATGTATTCCTCAATGCACAGGCAGAGTATGGAATGCCATCACGTATGAGAGGTGATCGTGGTGGTGAAAATATCGACGTGGCTACATACATGGTAGCTGTCCGAGGTCCCAACCGTGGATCATTTATGTGGGGATCGTAAGTCACAACTACGCGCCAATGGCTGTCTTTTTGATGTCATGTACTACAGGTCTACCCGAAACTCGAGGATTGAACGCGTGTGGGTCGAAGTTGGAACTCAATTTGTACGCCGCTGGCGGGGATTTTTTTCTCGGTGTGAAAGACTTCACTGCCTTAATCCTGGTGACAGCAGTCACCTGTGGCTCATTCAAAGGCTCTTTCTTCGGGAAATTAATGATGATTGTGAGGACTTCCAGTGCGAATGGAACCTTCATCCAATTAGCGGGCCAACGACCAATAATAAAAGTCCACAGGTGTGTGAAGCATATCATTTTAAGGATGGGCCGCACTCAATTTTACTGACATATCCACAGGATTTACGGCTTATCAGTAATGTCACGCTAGGAGAATACTACGACGAATATGAGGGGATCCATCCCCTCACTATTGAGCGATATTATGGCGTTCACGGCCATGTACGGGTTCGGCGGAATGGCCAAACGGGTGCGGGCCATTGCCCCGACGAGGAGCCAGAGGCCGATGACGAAGAAATTGCCACAAACGAACATAATGGTATTCTGAGAAGGGTTGGAGCTGACCTCCAGGAGCAAGTGCGCCATGAAGCAGTGGAAGTTCCTGGCAAAGGATCACCTTTCGCATGTGTCAAAGACGAGGCAGAATTTTGGTCAGTGCTTGACCGCGTTGTCATTGAAGATATCACACCAGCAGGGTATGGAGATGATCATGGGTCAGAAGGTGATGAATCAACAGAGGAGCACATCGCAATTGGTCGGCAGGGAACACGGTTTGTTACAGTATCATTAGCAGAGCCCATATGGGCAAGACGGGCAAAAACCTGGTGTCAGGCACTCGCCGTTCTAACTCTCTTCGATGCAGATGGTTATTTTTGATCCCCCCCTAGTCATACATGCAATGTATTTACTGTACATATGGTCATGGTCAATTCAGTGGTTGTCGAGTTGAGCACAAGCACAACACTACCGGCTTAGTCAACATTAGACAGACACATCAGAACTCAGAGTCCTGCCTCGAGCTTCAGTCTTCACTCACTCCTTCTCTCGTTGCCGGTAGTTGGTCCAATCCCTCCATGCCAGATGTCGACGAGCGGCTCTGCTGCTATTTCGATGAGAACGGAAAACAATGCAGTTGCAGGATGTTTACCGCACCTGCCAACAAGAATGCACGTTATCACTGTCGTGAGTGCACGCATGGTTTCAGTAATCACCCGGAAGCACAATTTAGCAACAAATCCCCGAAATTGACTATGGATGTAAAGGTAGAGCCTGCAACCGGCAACCGGCTTTTGGATGTGTTCCATCAACGGAAGACATCTCGCACTATGGAGTTGCCTAACTCCCTCCAGCATGTGCGTGAAGAGGTCCTGAAAGGATTCCGTGCTGGTAGCAGTGGGACACAACGAGTTACATCAACTAAAATTAAGGTGCGTTGGACCACTTCCTAAGCCAGTGTCCATACTCCAATATTGATGATCACAGAAACCTAACTCTACTGGGAAGCGGGTCCCATCTGGTAACCATGATGGGTCCCAGCAGGATGTTTTAGTTGGAACGTGGCTACTACTGATCAATGCATTGGATGAGGTATGTGCTATTGAACTAGCTCCTAACAAGTATTAATCACAGATATACAGGCAGGTGAATTGATCCAGACAAAACCACTGTCGAGAACAGAAATGTACACAGCAGAACATCGGCAGTGTGTGCACACTGGTGCCAATGCGGCCAAATTCGCATTCCGGCGGGACTGGACTCACGACGATGTCGACAAGTACCTCAGAGAACACGTTTTCCCGCGTCCGATGGAGTATGCACTTATGCACAAGAAGGGTAAAAGTAAGGCGAGCTGTTGTTGGAAACTCGCCTTCAAGGAGAAACAACGATTCGGACTCGCAGTGACCGAGGACCTTCCGACTGGCCAGGATCTATTCTACTATCGAGGACGGTTTAAATGTGGCACAGATTCGAGCATAATTATAGGTATGAGTTATGCCTTCCACCTGTTAAACTACTAATATATCAACACAGCATTGTGCGGTCATGTCCCGGAAGAGGAATATGCGTCTTGGGGTCTAAGACAGCATCAGGAGAGTAGTGAATTCCAGCCAGCAAAGCTTCGAGAGAGTAGCGACTCCATCCCTCCAGCAGCCTCAAGTGAAGACTCCGAAGACAAACGGACAATATTTGAATCCATGATGCGGAAGCAGGGACGCAGTCAGCACCCTGGTACGATGACCAGAACCCTGTTCTAATCACAGCTGACCTCTGAATTTTCCCCTCTGTGCAGACCAACCAAAAGGGAAACGAGGCCGATATCAATCACCGGTAATCGAGATCGAGAGTTCAACTGACTCTACTCAGCCACCGCCCAGCACCCAAGTTCCTCGCATCCATGGTGGATCCATCAGGCCATCAACACGTAAGTCCCATTTCTTTGTTTTTGACATGTGCTCACACCGCAACAGTTTTTCTCCCATCAGGCGACAGTGACTTATTGGATGTGGCTGACCTCCCGACTCAATTGAAGGGTCTCTCGGTTTCTCCACCTCCACCCACATTCGTTGGCCAGGCGCCTCTCGCCACTGTGAATCGCTATGTCTCGTTGCCCCCCAAATTTTTACAGGATCTTGATCCCTTTGGATCACTGGTCAACTCCCCCCTCTTACACCCGTATGTAAATCCGTGGTCACCTGATTATTTCCTTGGTGCGGCCGACTACTTTTGATTTGGAGGTAACATGCTATTGAGTATGAATGGTCATCCACTTACATCTAACCGTAATCCACATTCATGTCTATGGAATTTTGAGGTACCACCCACATTCGTTTAATCAGCATTCATGTCGACGCAGTTACATCCTGTAATCACTTGTCCCCAGCATCAATATACCGTTGATCTCGAGGCTTAGCCCTCTTCGCAAATATTGTTGTGGTTTGTTTACTCCTGTCAGCGGAGCCAGCCACATGTCCTGCTCGTCGACGCAAGTCCAATCCCTCTGCAAAGTGATGGATGACCAAACCCAAACCATGCCCATGCGACGACATCACATGTTCTACTACGAAGACGGAACCCATATCTTCCAGGTGAGTTACCTAGCATCGTAGTAACATCTATCAGGCTGTTTACAATACATCCAGGCTCAAAGTTCACTATTCAAAGTCCATAAGAGTGTTCTCTCCGACAAATCCATCGCCTTTAAGTCTATGTTTGCTGCACAAGACAGTACCGGACTTCCCCAAACTGATGGACACAGCGACGAAAAACCAATTATTGTGCCTGATCAAGTCTCCGACCTAGGATTTGAACTGTTTCTGTCCGTGTGCTACAACAAGTAGGTCGATCCGTATGCTGCCATTGAAAATATGCTATATATTGATGTTGTTATTTCAGATGGCGCCCAGATACTTCACAGGCATCCGAGACCACCCTTCTTCAGCTCCTTGAGCTTAGTCGCATGTATGAGTCCAAGGACGTCCGTGAACACGCCATCAAGCAACTCGCCTCTCGCCGCTATACCATCAAACCTATCACACTGATCTCCATTGCCCTAAAATATCATATCAAGGACATCTTCTGTTACGCATTCAGACGGCTCATCCCAAAGCCTATAAACGAACTCAACCACGCCGATTATGAGCTTCTTACTGTCCCTGTATGGATGACGCTCCTCAGAGTCAAGGAGCGACTCGAACTCCACCGCCGTATTGTGGCATGTGAGCCACCACCTATGGTGCATTCGCCGTGTTGCCAGGACCACAAGAGGTGTGTTGACGACTGGCGCCAAGTATGGTGGAATGGCATGGGCCGGTACTTGCTTGATGGTCGTAGTCCTCAGCCATACAACTCTGCGGTCAAGCAATTTGAAGGTCTTAGCTATGGGAGTGTCGACCCCGAGTGTTGGAGAGTGATGCTCGCTCTTGTCAAGGAGGGGAAGGCATTTCAGCACGAAGATGATCTCATTTACCGCACAGCTCGGGGACTGGCAGAGTACTTGATCCACGAACCCTTCTTCGGCGATGATATAGACATGTGATCCTACAGTTGTACATCTAGTGTCGTGGCCATCCACCCAAAAAATCACAGGCCATATATATTTAAAGTATTAATGACTGCAAAAGTTGCGGGTCACTGTCTTTAAGTTGCGCAGTGCTGTAAAAGTTGCGCAATCGCCTGTTTTATTTTGTTTGTTAATGTTACAGATGCAGCGTCATACATGCTTGTTGCATTTTGTCGCAAATTTATTTGGTCCGTTGTCACGTGCCCCCATTGTAAGCAGCATGTAATGGACCACTTGCCATTATAATGGTCAGGTTTGGCTAGATTATAGCAAATATGTGATATTTTATCTAAGATATAGTGCAAATGTGTAAAATATTATGTACAAATACCCATTTTTGGCAATCTTTCAATGACACATGGGTGGCATTGGCATGGCTTATA
>NW_026261030.1:0-27970 GCF_024613125.1 Pisolithus orientalis | reverse complement strand
TTGGCACCAGAATTCTGTGATTTCATCCGGAGTCCTGATACTATGATCAGCGCCAACTTTCAGGAGCTTCAATTCTTGGATTCTTTTTGCTCCACACGTTGCAACCTGCAGGGTTGCACGCTATCGAGGCGCTAAGTCAAGCAAGTTTCCAGTGGGTCGTTGCTTGCGATTGGTCATTCTACCTAACAAGCCCCGCACTCTATTAAACCATGGACCAAGGGTTTTCGTGTGTATATTTGGATGCTGAACGTGTGAACCCTGAAGCAAACCTAGGTGACTGTGGGGCAGTTTCACCCACTATGTACCGCGAGTTTCAAGTTCCGTCTTTGCATGGGATTGCAGACCCTGACGAAATGCATGCGCCGCACTCGTCGGAAGCTACCAGTTCCTGAGATAAGCTCGACTGACGTTGGGTGCTCTCCACTTCACTTACGTGGGTTGCTTGTTCTTCTCAGCAACAAGGTATACGAACAAGACGTGAATTTCTGCCACGCTTCATATGTAGTTGGGCTACCGAAAACTATCAGCGCCTATCAAACATTGCTCGATGATGCGCGTCTCCCCTTCTCCTCGTTGCATCACGTCTTTCAAGCTCTCGCATAACTGGCCAGTGCGGCACAGAGAGGACAATATGTGGCGCGCAAGGCAGCAACGTGATCCTGACATCGAAGTGGATGACTACTACCAAACTGAGAGAAAAACGGGTCGACTGACATGATCCACGCCTGCCAGGTTTGCATTCACTAGTTCTATCAGCTCGAGGGATTCTTTGGTGAGCTTTCGCGAGAAGGTCAGTGGATGTTAGACAATACCAGAAGTGATCGTACCAAATTGTAAACGTCGTTCAAACACGTAAGTTTACTGGAGAGCGAGCTCGTGTCACTTTTCAAGTTGTTGACGTCCTTCAATATGGCGGCACTCTTATCTATCGCACGATCGGTCGTGCGGAGAGCATCCAGTCGAGCAGCGAGTTGCAGCGTCAGTGCCTCCTTGGCGCGTTCGGCTGGCATAGTATTTTGTAAGTTCCTTTCACCACTCACCCTTGGACCTACCTCCACCAGGCGCCTCTAAAATGTGTAACAAATTAGCGGTGCCTTCCTTGAGCGACGTGACCTGCAGAGGCAAGTGTAAGCCAACGACGAACGAGTGGAAAAGGACCTCGCATACAACCACTTCAACGGCACCGCCTGGTGACCCGTGCAAAATGCTCTTGCTTGCCAGGGCAGAGACGCGAAGGGCCTCGGAAGTCAGCGTGAACGTCAAGCCAGCCCCAGTACGCACGCCCATGCAACTGCGTGGAAGGATGTCATGTCAGGGGAGGATCGCACCACATCAAATGAAGCCCACAGGGTAGAAGGGATTCCGTTCTGCTGACAAGATTGCCTCATTCTCTGATACGCATCGGTAGCCAAGGTAGCGAAGGGCAGGACGGAGGTTAGCTACAGAAGCGGAGATGAGATGCAGTGATCCGCACTGAAGGGGAAGACCACTCGCCAAGGGCAAGCTAGTTGGAGGCCTGAAAAGCAGTGGGAATTCAGTAGGGCAGAATTCAGCGGTGAACTTGACAATTCACCTGCCAGACCCCGATTCGCATCGAGAAATTTCTTTGTTCACCTCGTCGATTTCATGTCTCAGCGCTCTTTCCGCAGTTTGTGCATCTTCGAGCCGCTCACGTATGGTGGTGGAGAAGTCGCCGAGCGCATCGCAGAGACTATCAAAGTCTTGTCCCATCCCGCAATCGATCTCGCTACTCCCCTGCCAATACTGGGGACGATTCGTTCGCGACGAGAAAGCAGAACGTAAAGCGCGCTGCATACCTTGATCACAGCCTCCAGCTCTGTAACCTTCTCATCGTTGGTGACGTCCGCGTCCAACAAATAGGTCAACAGATCGCCGCAGAAGTCTGACCATCATCCGTCAACGGTTTAGAAATCCTTACCAAGAACACGTCACCTTTAGTCACAGCACCAGCTTTCGCCGCTGTCTCTCTCGACTTCCAAACAAGCTGCACGTAGCTCTGAAGGATGGCACGGCAGTTGTCAGCGATAGATGGAACGTAGCAAGAAATGGAAGGCCCACCTCGTGGAATTCTTTGAATTGATCGTTTGGATCAAGGGTAGTCTCCGAGAGAGCCCGTCTGATCTGTAGATATTTCTTGTCGATGCCATTCACCTCGCCAACCAAATCCGCAATCTCCTCCTTTAGCCCAGTGACATCTCTGTATTCCGGAGGGGAGTCCTGCCTCATTCTGAACCAAAAACTTGAGTAGGTGGAAACGCTAAGAGTTATCGACGATGGGTGGTCCGCTCGAAGCGACAAGTACCCCGAACGATCCAATCACTATAAACCCAACGGAAGACATCGTCCAGAACGACAACGACACCGCCGGGAATGCAGATCTGCAACATGTCGGAACTTGAAGCTTAAAGTTCGATCGAAATGCATTTGCCACAACACACATTAGCGGTGCGGAGCAAGATAGGACAATTGCAAATAATTCCGGGTGGCAGAACGCCATTCAGCGCGCTAAAGGTTTGTTCCATATCAATATGTAGAACATCGTGCTGGACACCGATCAAGTAACAGCATCATCGCACTTTCGCACCACCCTTCCAGAAATCTACACTGATCTGCTCAGGATGTGTTGGTGAGTGCCCATGAGAGGTCGGCTGCATGTTTGTCTCTTCCCAACTGCACTTGTGTGTATACTGCATCGTTCGGTGAAGTCAAGATATTTTAACGAAGGCCGTGTGGTTAGCGAGGGCTTGCTTGGACTACGGTACTTGGCAAAGGATGTGACGGTATAGTATCCGCAGCTGGAGTTTAAAATTTACTAAACCTGTAAGTTTGACCAGCAGAGGCACCCTGCTCAAATCCGCCGTGACCACAGCCCCGTGAATACTTCCCACGGCACACAGAACCTAACAACGCGAGAATAATGTAATGTCCGTGATACCGTAGCTCGTCCCTAGCGAACCCTTTGAGCGGCCCATTTCAGAGTACACACCAGTAAGATATTATGCTATAATACCAACGCATTATTGTGTATCCAAGGAACCAGTGAAAGTGGTCTGGGGCCCGCAACATGTTGGCAGGATCCGGATCCTGGGGACAGGAAGTAAAGGCCTTAGGGTATCAACGAGCATGGGGATATGGTGGAGCCCGAGGGTTTGTCTGGTGGGGTGATACGTGGAGTGGATAGTCCCTAAAGTAGATCACGCTTCGTTCGGCACGTTTCCACCAACCCTCATCCCACGGATGACATCGTGCAGATTTGAAAACGCCGGAACTTGGAGGAGCCTAATCAGGTTCAGGGATTACCAGATCTTGAAGAACACGATGTGACTTTGGTTGAACGAACTAATCCATACCGCTATGGAGCTTGAGGAATCATATATTGGGTACCGCGAATAAGTCTACGGTGTCATCATTCTTTTCCCTTCTAAACTCCAGAGTAAGTTGTGTTGGTGGGCTTGCCAGAGACGACGATGGGTGCGTACCAGTAGTCAGAAGCTGAGGCGGGCCTACTGACAATCCGCTGTGGTGGTTAAGATGCGAAACACACCAGAACTGCATCTCAGAGAAACGTACTCGCCGTCACCTTTGCGGACGGAAGCCAGGTCGTAGGAGGAGATGACAAAGGTGGTATTCGTCGATGGAAGATTAAAGATCGACAGCAACAGGGTCCAACCATGCAAGCAAGTAGTGATGTTTATTCCATTGTCGTCTCTCAGGATGGCCGGTGGATTGTGTCCGGGGAAATCGGACAGAAGGCGATCGTCTGGAACGCGGCCACTCATGAAAAAGTGCTCGAGATTACTGAACACGAGCATTGCGTATTCGCGGTCGATATCTCGTGCGACTGTAGCAAAATTGCCACTGTGGACGCCCACACCGCCAAGATATTCAGCATTACCTCTGGTAAACGATTGCTTCCTCCCCTTCCACATGATTGGGTTCTTGGTGTCAAGTTCTCCCCAGATGGCAGTCGGCTTGCTACCGCCTCGTATGATCACGGTATCCGCGTCTACAGCGCCGACAATGGTGACATCTTGTTTGATTCAGGTCTTGAGGGTTCAACCGGTTCATTGTCGGCCACTCAGCCGTTGGTTTGGTCATCTGACAGCCAGCAACTGTTCGTCGCAGGCAGAGGCAAAATCACCTGCTTCGACCTTTCCAAGTCTTCGTCCGCAAAATGGTCCATCCATCCAAACCAATCTGATATGGTCTCTATAGTATCCAATGGCAGATTCATTGCGTGTTCCACGGGTTCATCGGTTTCGCTGTGGGATTGCGTGTCCCACAAGCAAATTAGTGGCATTATCTCGCACGCTGTAGACATCAACTGCGTTGCTCTCTCGCCAAGTGGGGAGTATCTCGTATGCGTCTTCGATGGCGTGAAAATCACGATTCATAATCTCGGAGATGTCCTTCCCACTGAGTATTTCGGTCATTGTGTAAGTGCACATCCACTCACGACACTCGCATCGTTAACAATCATCACGCTATTGTTTTTCCTGCGTAACGCTTTAATCCGTGGTCAATTCCATACCTATCAGCTTCCGCTCGTGCAAGTGACCGGCAAGACCCTCAAATCGTGGACACAGGACAACCCGACAAACACCGAAATGCTCCTGTCAAAGGAGATCGCGAGTGCTTCAAGTCCTAGCCACTACGCGCTAGCAAACCGCGCTCTTATAAGAGCGCATTTAAAACACTTTGCGCCTGCCATGGGGGATGCTAAAGAAGTGAGCTTTCTTTCTGACTACTCGATGCGCCTGTTCACTCCCATGCACCTCAAGTCCCTCCAGGTTCAGCCATCACCTATCGGCTATATTGCAATGGCGGTTGCTCTACTTGGCCAGGGCAATCGAGAGGGTGCGCTATGCACATTCGCCCTAGCCTTTCATGATTGCGAGCTGCACGACATCAGATTTCTCTTATTACTGAAGGTGTGTAAGGTGTTCTGGATCGTTCTCACAATGAATATACGTTATCTTCAGTTTGTCCTTTTGTTCGAATCCGGACATCAGGCAGAGGTGATAACACGTGTAAATCACCTTGTTGCAAGAGCAAGTGATGACGATACCATCTACCTTTACACACAGGCATGTGCTTCGCGTGATGTAGACATGGAGGCATCATCACTGATTCATGCCCCAGGTCCTGGGAGTTATGTGTATGAAGGAAGGAAATTACGGACGTGCAATACGGTCGATCGAACATGCGAAGAATCTAGTCACAAAGGACAGGAAATGTCCACCCCTAGAGACGATCACGCTCGTAGGTCTTCTGTCGCTACTACCTATTAATCTAACCCCCAATGGAGATATTTGGGTGGGATTTCAATGGACCGGACATTGCCGCCCGGCGACGTCTATGTGAAAATCTCTATGCTGAAGAACGTACAGCCGAAGCCGTGGAGATTCTCCTCAGCATCATCAGAACATCAGACGAGGAGACCCATGGGAGCAAGGCAACTACCGACTGGATTGCAGGTATGTCTTGTAGTCGCCAGTCTGGTTCAGGTGCACGTTAATGTCCGTTATCAGATTTCACCAAAAAATGCATTGCGACACTTGAACATTTTGGTGATGAAGCCTTTGAGTCTGCAAAACATGACGACGCAATAACACAGTACTCTACTGCGTTGTCCCTCCGTCCTCCAAGCCCTGCAGGTCTGCTTATCAAGCAAAGCAGGGCTCGAGCAGCAAAAGGGTTGTGGGAGGACGCACTGCAGGATGCGAACGAGGTATGCATGGCATTCCTCTTGTATGAGTCGGTTCCCTACGGTTGCTGTGTAGGCAGTGAAAGTGGACCCCTCCGACCCTTGGGGCTATGAGGCCAAGCATGTGGCGCTTCACGGAGCGAAACAGTATGATGAAGCAATCAACACTTTCAGCTCCATGTTGCGCGTGATCGTACAGTCCAATGACCCTGCAATCAGGCGTACGTACCTCCTGTATGAAGCTAGTACCCGTAAGTGACAGTTTCACAGAACTGCGCAAGAACTTCATTTCTCCTTCCGAGACAATTGCGGCTATTGATGCTGTCATTCGCGAGACCCTCAAAGACTGTCCCCTCGTTGTCATCGATATCACCACTGGCTGCCTCTGCGATGGTCCTGAGCGGATACGTATCTTCAAGGCTGATTCGTCGTTCAAAGAGCTTGTTTCATCCATGACGAGAGAAGCGGACAAGGAACGGATCCTACGGGTAATTGCAAAGTTTTTTGGATATGTCATGTTCTCGCATGCATGGCAGGGGACCGAACCGTCATTCCGGGACGTCAACGTAGTCAAATCCGTGTGGAACCTTCCCGATACGCCCCTAAATGAGAAGCTGCGCAATTTCTGCTTGGAGACACGCAGACTTGGTCATAATTGGGCCTGGTCAGATACATGTTGCATCGACAAGTCCGCAAGTTCCATCCTTGTTCAATCTCTTACATCTATGTACAAATGGTATGCAAATTCAGCAGCCACGCTCGTGTACCTTGCCGGCGTAGCGCATCCGTCCAAGCCCGGGGACCTCACGCGTAGTTTCTGGATGACGCGTGCTTGGACTTTGCAAGAACTCCTGTCACCGAGACTCATCTTCTTCTATGACTCCGAGTGGAAGCCATACCTCGGCATTTCTGCCACGAACCACAAGAAGTCTCCGGAGATCATGCAAGAGCTGGCAGACACTATCAAGATTCCCTGTGGAATGATCGTCACGTTCTCTCCAAATGATCTCGGGGTGCACGAGAAACTTCGTCTTGCTTCGACGCGCAATGCCACGGTCGAAGAAGATGTCGCATACTCTCTTATCGGCATATTCAAGTCGGATATCAGGCCTCACTACGGTGAAGGACCTGACGCTCTCGGACATCTCCTGGAGGAGATTGTCGCACGCTCTGGCGAGGTCAGCGTGCTCGCATGGTCAGGGAAGTCATCGTCATACAACAGTTGTCTGCCGGCCTCCATTTCTGTTTACAACCAAACTCTTCACAACCCTCCGCCACTCGAAGGGGAAGAAATGAAAAGGTGCATCGCGGAATTACGCGAAAAGCTGTCCCAGCGGGAAGCCCAGAGCATCTATCGTCAGATCAACTCTCTTTCACCCGCCCGTTTTGCGACCCGACGCCTACATCTTCCATGCATCGTCTTCTCTGTTAAATACCTCTGTATACTCAGAGGCAATCAGAACCTATATAGTGCCTGGGTATCAGGGCTTGGACAAGTGGAGTTCACGGCCACGGACAATCTCCCTGTGAACGAGCCAAAGAAATTCGTCTTCGCGCATCCGTGGATTCATTACATCCGGGGTCCGAGCAGTGGGTTTACCTGGGGAGGTGATTCGGAGTCTGACATTGACTCTGACTCGGACGGAGTTGTGCCCCCCTCGTCATTACATGCTGCCCCGACGCCTCGGGTTGACGGCTATACCCAGGCACTGGAAATGATTGCTCGCCTCGGAAAGCCGTTCAATGCGTTGCTTCTCGTACAGCAGCCGAATGGAGAGTACAAGAGGGTCGCTACAGAGACGGAGATCGTCGTCTCGGGACTCGGGACTAACATCACCCCGAGGAATATTCGGACGAAGGTCTTGGAAATCCTGTGACGTGTAGCGGGGGGGTTTAAGCCTTATTCTGTCTTTCGTCCATTGTCCATTGTCCGTTGTTTTTTCTTTTTGTATTTTTTCGTGCTCCTTTCGTTTGTTTGTTACACGGCGACTGAAGCGGAGCCCTAATTAATGTAATACCTGAGGCTTGCTCGTACTCGGTTTTTTGAGTGCTCTCCAAGATTGTTTTCCGTCCGAGGAGTACCTTATGCCACGCATTGAACCCTACTGACGTCGTCACGTATGCTGTCCATGCTCTCGCCCCCCGACGAGCGCTCATGACCGTCGCATGCATCCCCTATCAACCTGTCAAGGTACGATGATATCCGAGTCCGTTCTCACTGACAATCGAGGTCGAGGTCAGTGTTCGGATAGCAATCGATGCCCCATCGGGAGGAAGGCAATCACCATAGTCATCCTTGTCCATTGTTTTCAACTTTGTTTCAACTACCAGCAGTCCTGGTGTTACAGGCGTTCACTCGTGTTCACCAGTATTAAAGCCACTGAGATTAATCACCTTGACACTGATGAAACGTGTCGACGACACAGTCACACTCGAATGCGACGTGACTTGCAGTGTCAGGCTGTACTCCTCATCCGTTGCCAAGTAGATCTTTCAAGAGGAAAATGTGTGCGTGGGAATTTTTTCACCAGTGTACACTGGCTGATCATGTCGGTTTTGTTTGTTGTCGTACTAGGCGCATCAGGAATACTCGTCGATGGATGCCCAGTTCTGAGTAAGCGGTCTGATTCACGTAGGAAACAGATTCGAGCGGATGCTGTTGGGGAGGTTGGTAAGAGAGACGGTCGAACTTGAAACATGACGTGGCCACATTGCCACATACAATCTCGTGTACTCAGGACGCATGGACGACACGAGGCGATAGCATTGACTTCACCAGACGACGCAGTATACACGCAAGTCCATTTGGGAAAAGACAAACATGCAGCCGACCTCTCATGGGCACTCACCAACACATCCTGAGCAGATCAACGTAGATTTCTGGAAGGGTGGTGCGAAAGTGCGATGATGCTGTTACTTGATCGGCGTCCAGCGCGATGTTCTACATATCGATATGGAACAAACCTTTAGTGTGCTGAATGGCATTCTGCCACCCGGAATTATTTGCAATTGTCCTATCTTGCTCCGCACCGCTAATGTGTGTCGTGGCAAATGCATTTCGATCGAACTTTAAGCTTCAAGTTCCGGCATGTTGCAGATCTGCGTTCCCGGCGGTGTCGTTGTCGTTCTGGACGATGTCTTCCGTTGGGTTTATAGTGATTGGATCGTTCGGGGTACTTGTCGCTTCGAGCGGACCACCCATCGTCGATAACTCTTAGCGTTTCCACTTACTCAAGTTTTTGGTTCAGAATGAGGCAGGACTCCCCTCCGGAATACAGAGATGTCACTGGGCTAAAGGAGGAGATTGCGGATTTGGTTGGCGAGGTGAATGGCATCGACAAGAAATATCTACAGATCAGACGGGCTCTCTCGGAGACTACCCTTGATCCAAACGATCAATTCAAAGAATTCCACGAGGTGGGCCTTCCATTTCTTGCTACGTTCCATCTATCGCTGACAACTGCCGTGCCATCCTTCAGAGCTACGTGCAGCTTGTTTGGAAGTCGAGAGAGACAGCGGCGAAAGCTGGTGCTGTGACTAAAGGTGACGTGTTCTTGGTAAGGATTTCTAAACCGTTGACGGATGATGGTCAGACTTCTGCGGCGATCTGTTGACCTATTTGTTGGACGCGGACGTCACCAACGATGAGAAGGTTACAGAGCTGGAGGCTGTGATCAAGGTATGCAGCGCGCTTTACGTTTTGCTTTCTCGTCGCGAACGAATCGTCCCCAGTATTGGCAGGGGAGCAGCGAGATCGATTGCGGGATGGGACAAGACTTTGATAGTCTCTGCGATGCGCTCGGTGACTTCTCCACCACCATACGTGAGCGGCTCGAAGATGCACAAACTGCGGAAAGAGCGCTGAGACATGAAATCGACGAGGTGAACAAAGAAATTTCTCGATGCGAATCGGGGTCTGGCAGGTGAATTGTCAAGTTCACCGCTGAATTCTGCCCTACTGAATTCCCACCGCTTTTCAGGCCTCCAACTAGCTTGCCCTTGGCGAGTGGTCTTCCCCTTCAGTGCGGATCACTGCATCTCACCTCCGCTTCTGTAGCCAACCTCCGTCCTGCCCTTCGCTACCTTGGCTACCGATGCGTATCAGAGAATGAGGCAATCTTGTCAGCAGAACGGAATCCCTTCTACCCTGTGGGCTTCATTTGATGTGGTGCGATCCTCCCCTGACATGACATCCTTCCACGCAGTTGCATGGGCGTGCGTACTGGGGCTGGCTTGACGTTCACGCTGACTTCCGAGGCCCTTCGCGTCTCTGCCCTGGCAAGCAAGAGCATTTTGCACGGGTCACCAGGCGGTGCCGTTGAAGTGGTTGTATGCGAGGTCCTTTTCCACTCGTTCGTCGTTGGCTTACACTTGCCTCTGCAGGTCACGTCGCTCAAGGAAGGCACCGCTAATATGTTACACATTTTAGAGGCGCCTGGTGGAGGTAGGTCCAAGGGTGGGTGGTGAAAGGAACTTACAAAATACTATGCCAGCCGAACGGGCCAAAGAGGCACTGACGCTGCAACTCGCTGCTCGACTGGATGCTCTCCGCACGACCGATCGTGCGATAGATAAGAGTGCCGCCATATTGAAGGACGTCAACAACTTGAAAAGTGACACGAGCTCGCTCTCCAGTAAACTTACGTGTTTGAACGACGTTTACAATTTGGTACGATCACTTCTGGTCTCGTCTAACATCCACTGACCTTCTCGCGAAAGCTCACCAAAGAATCCCTCGAGCTGATAGAACTAGTGAACGCAAACCTGGCAGGCGTGGATCATGTCAGTCGACCCATTTTTCTCTCAGTTTGGTGGTAGTCATCCACTTCGATGTCAGGATCACGTTGCTGCCTTGCGCGCCACATATTGTCCTCTCTGTGCCGCACTGGCCAGTTATGCGAGAGCTTGAAAGACGTGATGCAACGAGGAGAAGGGGAGACGCGCATCATCGAGCAATGTTTGATAGGCGCTGATAGTTTTCGGTAGCTCAACTACATATGAAGCGTGGCAGAAATTCACGTCTTGTTCGTATACCTTGTTGCTGAGAAGAACAAGCAACCCACGTAAGTGAAGTGGAGAGCACCCAACGTCAGTCGAGCTTATCTCAGGAACTGGTAGCTTCCGACGAGTGCGGCGCATGCATTTCGTCAGGGTCTGCAATCCCATGCAAAGACGGAACTTGAAACTCGCGGTACATAGTGGGCGAAACTGCCCCACAGTCACCTAGGTTTGCTTCAGGGTTCACACGTTCAGCATCCGAATATACACACGAAAACCCTTGGTCCATGGTTTAATAGAGTGCGGGGCTTGTTAGGTAGAATGACCAATCGCAAGCAACGACCCACTGGAAACTTGCTTGACTTAGCGCCTCGATAGCGTGCAACCCTGCAGGTTGCAACGTGTGGAGCAAAAAGAATCCGAGAATTGAAGCTCCTGAAAGTTGGCGCTGATCATAGTATCAGGACTTTCCGGATGAAATCACAGAATTCTGGTGCCAACACGGTGGTCGCTTGACACTGCCTTCCAGTGGCCTCATTCAAATTCCCGTTAGGCTGTCCCGATACCAGGATGCGGAGAACGATGATCGGGAACCCCTTCACATCCCGATACATGCATAGGAACGTTAAGCGTCTAATGGGAAATGAACGAGATCGCTTGAATGCAGCGTAGCACACGATCGGGGACACATGTTCGGACATCCCTCATTTCCTTCAGCTAGGAGCGATAGGAAACTTCCACCTCGTATCCTGAGCGTCTAATGGCTGGTGCGTCCGACGGGAATCTGAACGACATGGTACAGAAACGAGGACGCATGTTCGGACAACCCCCACTTCCTTCCCTTCACATCCTGACAGGAACAGCTCGCGTCGCGTCTATGTACCGGGAGTCACTCGAGGGCTGCATGAAGTGGTTACCGTATCGGTTCGTCACTTGCATCTGGCATGTGTTTTGGGTCTTTTTTATACACTGAAAACGATGCAATCTGCAGGTTTCTACGACGCTGTGAAGACGTCCTCGGTGGCATTTGGATGATCGGAAGTATCCTTGGCGGTCAAGCACATTTCCGATTGCTGGTTGCGGTGGGACAGAGCCCCGGATTCTATAGAACAATGGGTCAAAGGGTTTTTGTAAGGGTGCCAGATCGACAGCAATACGTGATCTGGAGGGTAACGAGGGCATTGGAACTGGCAAGTATTTCCAGTCAGGCAGCATCTTCGTCCAGTGTGACGAAGAGAAGGGAGAGCAACTATACCACGTGGACGATGCCCAAACGCTAAGTGAGGTTGACGTTTACTATTAACATTTAGGAACCAATGAGGACCGTGGCAGCTTCCGATGAGTGCGGTGCATACATTTCCTCAGGGTCTGCAATCCCATACGGAGTTCGAGATGGGATGGTCTGCCCTGCACTGGTCGGGCGATCTCTGCCACACAATGCGGTGTGTGTATGCGGAAGCATCTTATGTCATGATATCGGAAATGCGTGGCGTACTCGAGGTCCTTCCACACAATAGGCATATGCAGCTATGTTTTTCCCTTCTGCGTACCAGCCTATAAATCACTCGGACTGTCGAAGTGGGCCATCAAATTGGTCACCCGTCCTCCCCCCCTGTTTACTATGTCTACCGACATCTTTGACTGTGGTCTACAATTTTACGGTGAAGTCCTTACGTTCGACACCGGACACCCGAAGAAGAAAGCCATTTCGTCTTTTAAACTTGAAGAGCTTGCACTTGAAGACCGCGATCCCGTTCCCCCTTATCCAACTGAACATGAAGCACTGACGACGATCAATGACATCCTCAACTCTCCCCAAGCCAAGTCAGAACTCCGAACGGCGGTCAGAGATCTGGGAGACTCTGCATATTCGATAGAAGTATGCTTCAAGAACATTGCCGAAGGCCTGCAGAAGGCCCTGAGAGGAGTCACTGCAACGCAAGCGCAAGATTTGGAGAGATTCATCGCGGAATGGTCCGTTCATCACAAGGTACGTATGGTGAACCGCTCTGTTGACTTCATGCTTGTCCTACCGTGGTGTACAGACTTACAATACCCTCCTTTGGGAGTCCCGCCGTGTGGCCGGTCATGCCCGCGCGACTGCAAAAGGTAGTTGGGGCGTTTCCCCTGTCCCTCTTTGATATCTTATTTGTCGTACTAGATTTCTCCGACAATTTCTTGGACCTGATGGCCGCAACTGATGTCACACTTGACGAAAAGAAGGAAGAGATCGAGGCGTATCGGCAGGTAACAGCATGCGCCAGCGTCCATTTTGCGTACCTCACTTATACTCCTCATGATGTAGTACCTGCAGGAAGATGTGAAGAAGTCCGCAAATCTTTCCCAGAGCTTTTACGATCTGCGTGAAGCCGTGAAGCAGTTTCAGGACGATTTGATGGGCTTGCTGTCCTCCGGTCAGGCACTGGAGCAAGAAGTCCAAGAGATAATGGCGAACATCGACAAACTTACACGGGAGATCTCCGAGTTCGTCTCTCCGTGAAATTCGTGTGACTGATCGGACTGATTTTCCATGCCAGACTCACGAAGAAGGTCGATTACATTGCCTGCTGCGAAGGAAACAACGCTGACCTCGTTCAAGGCTTTCCTCAGTTCCAATTCCAAGGCAGGCCTCAGCATAGCCGGAGCAGGCGTCCTTGCACTCAGTGTAATCTGCCCCCCTCTGTTTAATAAACAACGCGAGGGAATAGCTTCCGATGTCCGGGACGTGAACGGTATGTCTTCTACTTGCAGCGGTCCGTCACTTCACAGAATCCTGCTATAGCGAAAAAAGAGGAGTTGAAGCTGCAGCAAGAGCTACTCGTGGAACGGCAATGTTCCTTGGATGGGATGCGTAAAGCCCACACTATCCTTGACCCTCTGAAATCCGACATGGAGCTGATCAAGGAAAAACTGGTAGTGTTTGGAAAAATTTGGCAGCTCGTGGGTGCCCTCTGATCGTACGGCGACATTCGGCTCATTGCATGGACAGATCCATGCGGACATCAATGCGATCGAAACTGACCTTACATCTGCAACGAAAGGTGCTCGTGTCAGATTGGTTTGTATCGTCGTCGTCGCAGAGGATGCTGGCTAACTTGCCATCTACAGTTCCGCATCCGACTGAAGACGATGTCATCCACATATACGGCACTTGCGGACGCTCTTTACGAGTTTGAGACCAATGTTCATGTCCAGGATGTCGCCATACTCGGTGACTAACTGTCCTTCACAATATGTAGTCTGTATGACGAGTGTCACTTGTAAATAACTTGAGCGAGTCAATATACACCTGGCCGTGCCCGTCGTTGTTATCGCGGTACCATGGTTGATCGATGATCATCAATGTTACAGCTGTTTGCCAAACGATGTGGAAAATCCGTTTGATGTTTAGTCTGTTCGGATATAGCCGGGATAGGACCCCGAAACCACCTCTATGGTAACATTGTGTACTGTAAGCATGTACTTAGACTTTGTCCCTATGGCAGACTTGTTTTTCAACATGTCATTGCCATCACAATCCCCTACTCCTGATGCAGAAAAATTACATTCTTTCACAATTTTGCTTTCTGTCTATGGACCCAAGAAAAAGGAGAAGGGAAAATGAAGACAAAAGAGCTTACTTTTGCTGTCAATGATACTAACTACCTTGATTTTCTACAACATGTACTGGACAAGCATGGTCACAGACAATATAGGGTCTCAAGCAGTAAACATTTTACCTTCAAGTTTGTACTGCCCAAAGTGTGGAGGTAAGTTGTTTCTCACTCTGTAAATCTGAGCTAACCATGCTTTACCTTAGCCAAGCTGTCAGTAATGTGATTGATGTCAATAATGAAGTTGACTACAAGGATATGGTCAAGAGGATTTGTAGCATTCACCCTGGCCCAATGAAGATCTATGTCAATATGAAACATGTGAAGAAACTTCTGACTATCAATGGCTCTGGAGACAAGAGTAATTCATCTGGTGAGGATAGTGGAAAGCAGAAACACTCAGACCTTGATATGCACCTTGCCCAGTGGTGCATGAAACTCCTGAGCTGGTACAAGCATGAGAATGATGAGGGAATGACTTATGTTGGGCCAGTGGGGCCAATCCCCCTTTCACCTGCCATGGTACTGGACTGGTGCCATGCATTGGTAAGTCCTTTGCTACTCACAAACATTCCATCCCTAAACTATCTGTAGGATGAAGGGCAAGCTACATTGTTGGTTCCCCCAAACCTTGAGTCTTTCAATTGGAGCAACAAAGCACCATTTTTGCATCCAGCCCACAGAGTGCAAGCACAGGCATCACAAAATATTGATATCAACTCTATTACTGGTGTTCTCCTTCTCCAGATGCTTGCAAACTCTGGCCTCCTGTCACCCAGTGTATCTAAACCCCCTCAGCCCACCTTTGCCCACACTTCTCCAGCTCTGCCTCCTGTGACACCCACACATGTGCCACAGGATCCTCCCATTTCACCACCTGTCCCATCTCCTTCTCACCTCTCCTGCTGTCACACCCCAAAAGTGTTTGGTGATGTGTCCATGAACATAGCAGACTTTGCCTAACTCATCAATGAGTTGCACATGAACAAGAATGTACATGCATGTATGGTCATGGCTGACTCTGCCTAACTCAATGTTGACTTGCACATGCCCCTGCACACACCTGCACACATGCACACATGGTCATGAGAGACTTTGCATAACTTGATGACAACTTGCACATGGCTGCCTAGCTCAATGATGACTTGCACATAATGACATGAATGGAGATGAAAGACTAGAGCCCTAATGCATAGAAGGACAGCTGGATGTTAGCAGTATCCTTTGCATGAGAACCAGTCATCAGTGCCAGAGAGAAGAGAGGAAGCAAGTTAAGTGCCCATTAAAAATTCTTAGCACCCATGTATGGCATTCCACTTTCCATCATATCTCCACCATTTCCAAAGATACCAACTCCATTCCCACACTCACTTATAGTGCTCAGTCATGTGATCCTACCTTCTGAAATTGGAAAGGATCCTCACACCCTATGCATTCTATAGCACTCCATCCATCAGACACTCATTTCACTAATCCTTCTGATATGGCCACCTCCACATTGATCATTTTGCTTGTCTCCTTTGCTAGGGACAATGGCTACATATATCTGCCAGGCATTCCTACCAGCTTCCATCCTGAAGCCCCCTGGTACATCCCATCCTCATCTGCCCTGTCTCAGCCCATTCAGCTTGGTCAACATGTTCTCCTCATCAGTATGACATCCAGAAGGACATTCTTTGGTTGCCTCAGGTCTGTCACTCACATCAGGAAATTAACACTTTACTATTTTTGACCTTTTTGTGACTTTTTTTGACTTTTTTGTGACTATTGTGACTATTTGTGACTTTTTGGGAAGGAACCTACTATCTGTACTTTTTTTTTGGCCATATACAGCATTTTGAAGAATGAAAAGAGAACAGAATCTATTGAGACAACTAAGTGATGATATATCTAAGCCAAGAAGACTAGAAAATATCTGAAAATTCAGAGATATTGAGCCATTGGTGTGATGCATGCTGTCTGAGAGAAAAATCACAATATCTCTTTGGGACCTCCATCAATTTGAATGTATGTGGTATTTACTGAAAGCTATGAATTAGGTGGTTTGAACAAGACAAAAATAAGCAAGAACAGTGCAGCCATGCCTGCAGGACATGGGTAATGATAGTAGATTCCTTCCCAAAAAGTCACATTAGTCACAAAAAGTCAAAAATAATAAAGTGTTATTTTCCTGATGGAGCTAGAAAGGTCTTATGTGGTCGTTTCAGTCTCCCTACTTGATGAAGCATATGGATCCTTCCTCCCTGCTCCCTGCAATGTCTTTATTCCAATCTCATCCATCATTCTCCCCAGATTGCAACAGCTACAGTACACTCTGCTGTTCTCCAGTCTCCCTGATTGCATTCATGATGAGTATGACATGCATCTTGCCTTCTTATTGCAAGATATAGCAGAAGACATCCCCCCTTCTTCCTCTCCTCCATCAGAGCCTCATCCATGAGTGTTTATTAACTTCACTGAAAGGACAAATGGGTGGGAGACATGATCACCTATGCTCCTGTTACCCCCACAGACCCCCAATGCCCTAGCCCATTGATGCCTGACTCATGCCATCCATTCCTGGATTTAATACTACCCCATCTGTCATCCTGCTTTGATCCAGTGATAGCTCCACCAAGATTTGATGTGCATTGCCACCCCCTAATGTAATACCAGTGTGCTGTGAGTCAAAGTGTGGAAAGGTGGTGTAAACCAACCAAAACCAACACAAAAGACAAATAAGAGTGAGTGGTGGTGTGCCTCCATGGAACCTAGAGGGCAGAAAAATCTAAAGTGTGGGTTTTTTGATGGACAGTGCTCTGAGTGCAAGTTGTCATTGAGTTATGCAGGAGTGGATGAATGGACAATGAATGTGAGAGGGGTGCTGACTAGAGTGGGTGTTTCAACAGGAAGTATTCCTGGTGCAAGTCAATGTTGAGTTATGCAGGAGCCAAAGGATGACTAAGTGTGGGTGCTGACTAAGCACAGATGATACTGCAGATAATGAATGATGGTAGATAGACCCTTGATGGAGCCTCAACTACTAAAGATGATGAATGATGACAGATAGACCCTTTTGTGGAGCCTCAACTGCTGACAATGAGTTACTTCTGAGAAGAACTGAACTGGCTGACTTCTGAGATGCTTTGATTGATATTGATTTTGTAGCTAAGTACAGGGGGGTTTATATACTGTAGGGGGAGCACAGCTTGTGGCAAACAAGGTGCAAATGCTTGGTAAGTGATGAGTAAGGACTGTAAGCAATGAGTAATCAATGATGAGTAAGCAGGAAATGAAATGTAAGCAAGTGAAGAAGATTGGTAAGTATTGACAACAAATGAGTCAAGGACAGTCAAAATATCAAAGCATGAGTCAAAGAATGTCAGAAACTGAGTAAGCACACTGGTATCACATTAGGGGGTGGTGATGCATGTCAAATCTCAGCAGAGCTACCACTGGATCAAAGTGGGATGACAGATGGGGTAGTATTAAATCCAGGAATGGATGGCACAAGTCAGGTGTCAATGGGCTAGGGCATTGGGGGTCTGTGGGGGTAACAGGGGCATAGGCAATCACATCTCCCACCCATTCATCCTCTCAGCAAAGTTAATAAACACTTCATGGATGAGGCTCTGATGGAGGAGAGGAGGAAGGGGGGACATCCTCTGCTATATCTTGCAACAAGAAGGCAAGGTGCATGTCATACTCATCATGAATGCAATCAGGGAGACTGGAGAACAGCAGAGTATACCATAGCTGTTGCAATCTGGGGAGAATGATGGACAAGATTGGAATAAAGACATTGCAGGGAGCAGGGAGGAAGGATCCATATGCTTCATCAAGTGGGGAGACTGAAATGACCACATAAGACCTTTCTAGCTGAGTGACAGACTTGAGGCAACCAAAGAATGTCCTTCTGGATGTCATACTGATGAGGAGAACATGTTGACCAAGCTGAATGGGCTGAGACAGGGCAGATGAGGATGGGATGTACCAGGGGGCTTCAGGATGGAAGCTGGTAGGAATGCCTGGCAGATATATGTAGCCATTGTCCCTAGCAAAGGAGACAAGCAAAATGATCAATGTGGAGGTGGCCATATCAGAAGGATTAGTGAAATGAGTGTCTGATGGATGGAGTGCTATAGAATGCATAGGGTGTGAGGATCCTTTCCAATTTCAGAAGGTAGGATCACATGACTGAGCACTATAAGTGAGTGTGGGAATGGAGTTGGTATCTTTGGAAATGGTGGAGATATGATGGAAAGTGGAATGCCATACATGGGTGCTAAGAATTTTTAATGGGCACTTAACTTGCTTCCTCTCTTCTCTCTGGCACTGATGACTGGTTCTCATGCAAAGGATACTGCTAACATCCAGCTGTCCTTCTATGCATTAGGGCTCTAGTCTTTCATCTCCATTCATGTCATTATGTGCAAGTCATCATTGAGCTAGGCAGCCATGTGCAAGTTGTCATCAAGTTATGCAGAGTCTCTCATGACCATGTGTGCATGTGTGCAGGTGTGTGCAGGGGCATGTGCAAGTCAACATTGAGTTAGGCAGAGTCAGCCATGACCATACATGCATATGCATTCTTGTTTGTGCACAACTTGTTGATGAGTTAGGCAAAGTCTGCTATGCTCATGGACACATCACCAAACACTTTTGGGGTGTGACAGCACTTACTCAGTTTCTGACATTCTTTGACTCATGCTTTGATATTTTGACTGTCCTTGACTTGTTTGTTGTCAGTACTTACCAATCTTCTTTGCTTGCTTACTTTTCATTTCTTGCTTACTCATTGCTTACAGTCCTTACTCATTACTTACCAAGCATTTGCACCTTGTTTGTCACAGGCTGTGCTCCCCCTACAGTATATAAACCCCCCTGTACTTAGCTACAAAGCAATCAGAGAATCAACACAATCAGAAGTCAAGAAGCAGTCCTCTCAGAAGTAACTCATTGTCAACAGTTGAGGCTCCATGAAGGGGTCTATCTGTCATTGCTCATCATCTTTGGTAGTTGAGGCTCCATCAAGGGTCTATCTACCATTATTCATTATCTGCAGTATCATCTGTACTTAGTCAGCACCCATGCTTAGTCATCCTTTGGCTCCTGCATAACTTGACATCAACTTGTGCCAGGAGTACTTCCTGTTGAAATGCCCACTCTAGTCAGCACCCCTCTCACATTCATCATCCATTCATCCACTCCTGTGTAACTCATTGATGACTTGCACTAGGAGCACTGTCCATCAAACAACCCACACTTTAGATTTTTCTGCCCCCTAGGTTCTGCAGAGGCACACCACCACTTGCTTTTACTTGTCTTGGGTGTTGGTTTTGGTTGGTTCACACCACCTTTCCACACTTTGACTCACACTGCTTTCTTCACTATGCTAAAATGAACCTTGGTGTGTGCAATGCCACCCTCTATGAATGGGAACTTGAACTTCAGTTGATTGGGCCTGACATCCTCATGGATATTGATGACCAGACACTCACTAGGGCTGGTATTGCCACTGGTGACATCATTCATCTCAAGAAGGGAAGTTTACTTTGGTGGAATGGTCCTGATGCAAAGAGGAAGCATAGTGACACTGGGACATCATCAGGCAATGAGTGAGTGGGCCAAGCCTCATCCCCACCCACCAGGCCATTGAAGAAGATTGCATATGAGAAGTGATTCAAGGACAGTGGTGGGTGTCATTTCACAGCATCTCTGATGATGATTGACAAAGATGACAATGGTAGCAAGCTGGCCCCACTTGACTATGACCTTTATTATCACTGTGAGAGTCAAGATCAGTGGTTACCTGTGCCCTGGGGTTTTGTCATCAATGAGACTGGGGAGGAATCAGAGGATGACATTTTTTCTACATAATGCCTACATACTTCACTTCATGTAATGCCTATGTCATATACAGTACTTTGACATGCACGAACAATTGCCATCATTGATAGGTTGTCTGAGTGGTGATGCAAGTATGCCTTGATCATAGAAAACACTTGCTCAATGGGGTTGTAGTCTGGCGAGTATGGCAGTGTGGGACATGACCTCTGGGAGGCATGTGACTAGAGGAATACTGAAAGGGATTACCCTAGGATCATCCCAAGGATGCTGAGTAGGAAGGAGAAGTAGGGTATGATATTTAGAGGCTTTGGGCAGATGAGTGAGAGTTGCAGAATTTAATTCTGAAGGCTTGCTGACACACAAAGAGTGAACAGGCTGGGTATGTGAAATTCTGAATGATGACCTTGACACACAGAGGATAATTTTGAAGTGAGGGGAATGCAAAGTGGGACTCATTGGCATAGGAGACACAGAAGTCACTGTAGGCACTGCAGATGCAATAGACTCTTTAGACTCTTGGAACTCTTTTAGACTCATGAATAACACACAGATAGTGACTCCAAAAGTGGGTGGTATATTTCTGATGCTAAGATAGAATTTTATATGGTACATGGATTGTAGGTATGAGTTGGAGTAAAGTGGGGTGGGTAAAGTAAAACTCCAGAAAATAAAGATGGATGTGACAGATGTCAGTGCAGTACAAAAGCATGCAAAATAAAACTGGTAAGTTGTAAATGAAAAGTAGCAGAGGGAAAGATGGATATCTTCCAACAAGACATAGGTATGTGTAAGAATTGGTAGATGAAGGTTGAGGGGAGAGCAGATGCACTGAAGGGGAGGACCTATGAGTGTGGAGAAAGGCTGTGCAGAATTTTGGGGGTGATAGGGGTAATTGGAGTTTTTTACTGGTATCTGGCAAGATTGACTGGAGATGTGGCAGGGCAACAAGTAGTGACAAGGGGGTTTGGAATTCTGGAGTGACATTCTGATGGGTCTGGATGGCATGATGATGACCAGGGGAAATTCCAAAACTGACTGGGGATAGGGGAAGACATGTGGGGATGGGTGTAAGGAATTCCAAAGGCAATGAACTGGGTAACACTGATAGGGGCTTGCCAGAAGGCAGCAGAATTGTTTGACAGTGCCTGGCTTCAGCCTCAGGGAGTATACAGCTCCCTACACCTCCCAGGGACTTCAAATGCTGACTGTCCTTGGTCAGGCTAAACTGAGATGTGACGGAAATGAATGCAGAATTTTGGCAGGCCTTATGGAACAATGATGGCTCATGTTTGGAAGTGTGCCTCATGCAAGGGAAATTCCACATTGTCCCAGATAGTGTTATGCCCGAGTGCAGTGACTTCTTCAAATGGAATAGGCATGAAGCATGTGAGGGGGAGTCTATGGGCCAAACATGTCATAACCCCTATGGCTCAGTTATTTCAATGGTCTGACAGAGGTTTGCTCTCCTGGTGATCTGCTAGGGTAGTCACATGGAGAGGGAACAAGGATGAGAGCAAAGGGATGAAGCTGAGTTGCAAGCTATTGAACAACTGAGGATACAAGGTAAAGTACATGGAGTTATATACTCCTAAGTACAAGTACTGTACCAGTTGCAATGCATATTCACAGTAATCAACAGAACAATCAGTCAAATAAATAAGTCAGAAGGAGTCATATGGTGTCATATGATGGGGGCAATACAGGAGACAAAGGCTATACCAGCTGCACAATCAATATGCAGCAAGGAGCCAGACACTGGAGCTAAAGTACAACATATGAGCAATATAAACAAGTCAGAGGCGAGTCATTGGAGCATGAAAGACACATATTGTCCATCAGAGAGGGCGGTGGAATACCAGATCAAAGGGGAACATTGGTCTTGATAGGTATTGGAAATACCTTGACAGCTGGAGATCTGAGCAACCCCTGAAGCATCTGGGCCCCTAAGATGGCAATGGTTATGAGGGACACAATGAGGCATGTGACACACATGACTGCAAGAAGTCGAAAAAGGAATGACCCCTGATGCAGGCATAACATCACCCCCCCCCTCTAAGGTCCTCAGACCCTTGAGGACGAGCCAGACATGTTGGCAGGGTGGGCAGAAAGGGGTTGGCAAGTAGTATAGATGCAGGAATGTGTGTGTGAAGCAACAGGCAATGGTGGCGATGGAGTTGGCAGTTCCTTGAGGGCCAGAGTAAAATGGGAGCCACATCCATTCTGGCACGACCAATGTCCCAAGTAATGACACTTGAAACATGCATGCTGATAAAGGACATGGTCAGTGGGAACAGGGGTCTGCCCTCTGAGGTAAAAGTGAAGCTGGTTGAGAGGGATGGGGACAAAGGGAGTGGTGGGGAGAGGATCAGTGGAATCGATGGCATTATGGTAGTGTTTATGAAGTCCAGCCCATGAGGCATCCTGCAACAAAACTTCCCACACAGAGTTGTGAGTCCCAGTCCCCAAGCAAGCACCAACCTCTTTAAACAAGTCCCCAGAGTTGACATACAACAGCTCCAATGCTTTCCACTCATCAACCTTCTTTTGTTCCACTAGCTTCTCTTCTTGGCATTCATGGAAAACCAATGGTTCCTCTTGTTTCAGGCAAATCTGATCAAGAAGACGAGAAGCTGGCAGGGTGAGAAACTCGCCAATCTGTTGATGGAGAAGGTGATGGTAGGCACCACCTGTAATGGCTTCTAAAAGCCCCAAAGAACTCCTCTCCAGCATGTTGATCATGATGACCTCCAACAGGGGTGCAGTGCCACTGAGCTTTTGGGTGCATATCTTCAAGACAGCAGAGTTGATCACATCTGTCACTCTGTAGATTTCAGACAACAACCCAAAATACATAACCTGTTCTGGTGAGCACCCATCAATGTTGTCCCCATCGTGGAAGACATCAAGTGCCCTAACAATGTCCAGGTAGTCAGCTGCTGCAATTGGTAGTCACAGCTCATCATCCCTGGCAAGGGCTGTCATGGTGAGGAGGTTGAGGGCTGCATGTTGTGCATTGTTGGAGTAGGTGGTGAAGGTGGTGCATAGGTGGGGAGATTTGGGAGCATCAGAGGGGCTGGCCTTGGCTGCTTGACTATCAGTGTCATCACCAGCTCTCACCTTACCCTTCCCCTTTCCCTGCTGGTTACTGTCTCCTCCAAGGGAGACTCTGGCCTTGGGGGTGGGGACCCTCTTGACTGAAAAGGACATGCATGGACACGGTCAGAGAGAGTGGGCGAGAGGGGGCAATGTTGTGTGAGGCTGCAAGACAGGGGACAAGGGGTATGAGTCAGAAAAGCTGGCAGAGGTCGTTGGAGGTGAGGTTGGGGCATAGACAGTGATGGGGGGGATGAAGAGGTCATCCCTGTCAGTTGTGGGGTCATAAACGGATTCTGCAAGGGGGAGGTTGGCATAGTTGTTCTTGGTGTTAACAGAGCAAGGGGAGTCCATTAGTTTCGAAGGTGGCAAGCAAGCTTGTACTGGTCAAGTGCATTGGAGGCATGGTCCTTTATATGTTCCTCTGGTTCCCAGGTATTGGACAAATGAGGGAACCCTTTCCACTTGACCAAATATTTTTGTTTACCTCTGCACCCATTAACCTTGTGATTGATTATGGACTCAACCTCCCATTCAATTTCATCATTGACAAGCTCTGGTAGCAGTGCAGGTGGAGCTTTCCCATGTGTCATTTTCCATATAAGGATAGATTTGAGAGGTGTGGAACACAGGATGTACTTTCCAGGTGGCAGGGAAATCCAAGTGGAAAGCCACTGGAGAGATGACCCGAGTCACCTTGAACAGCCTGAGCCTTCTGGGTGCAATCTTGTCACACTGGTGTTTGATGTGAAGATGTCCAGTATCAAGGAGAACCTGATCTCCAACTTTGGGCGCAATATAGGATCCTTTTGAGTGCGAACACATCAGGTCCTGTGCTTTCTTGTGTGCAAGAATGGCAACATTGTGGTTCAAGGCCAGCCTTTCTAATCTTTCATCAACTGAGGGGACCACAGTTAACTGAACCTCTGGATATGGGGATGGGTCATAACCCAGAAGTAGTGAAAACAGTGTCATTTGATGGACAGAGTGGACATGGGAATTGTGGGCGAACTCCACAGAGGGGAGTTTGGCAGCTCAGGAATTTGGCGACTTGGTGCAGTACAGCCAAAGATATCCCTCCACTTCCTGGTTTATGCATTCACTTTCTCCATTGGTTTGTGGGTGGTAACCTGTTGAAAGTTTGGTTTTTACCCTTATTGCTTTATACAACTCCTTTGTAAAGGAAGAGTCAGGTGACCCTGATGGAGTCAATTGCTTTATGACACAGAACAAACAGGGTGGCTTTAGACAGCCCCTGATCAACAACTGTGAGAATAGAGTCATATTTTTGTTCTCCCAAGACTGGGAGATCCATGATGAGATCCATAGATATTTGTTGGAACAGGCATGCAGTCTTGGGCATATCATGAGGGACAACAGGCAGAGTTGGCAGGTGAGTCATGACCTTGGTAGTCTGGCACACTGGACATCCCACCATGTAGGCTCATATATCCTTATTCATACCTTCCCACCAGACTTCCTTTTGCATTTTTGTGAACATTGCCTTCTGTCCAGGGTGCCCTGCTGACTCATGATTGTGATATGAGCACATGCAATGACGGCAGTCTTCTGGGGGGATGTATAACTGAGTTGTTCCAAACCATTTTGTCCCATCTTCCGCAATAGTGACATTATCTTTGGGTTCCAGGCCTGTTGAATCCTTTGGCATATCATTCTTGATGCATTCATACAGGTTTGTGGATATAGCATAAACTCCCTGTGCTCCTTTTATGGGTTTCCTCAAAGGGCAAGCATCAGGCAGCCTATTCTCCTTTGGTTTTTCCTCAACAGGGTGAGAATATGGCTTTGAGTTTGACCTCAAATGCTGCATCCAAGCAGGAAGACATCCTATTTGCATGAGATGGTTTATTTTTAGTTGTTTTTGTATTTTCGTAATGGAAAAAGAAGGTGAAACAAGGCAGATTTGGAGATCCACCCCCTCTGAAAGCCAAAGGTCCAGGGGAAGGACTGTGGCCACAGGGGTGGGCTCCTCCAGAGTACCTTTACGCGAAAGAGTGTCAGCTGGGACCTGTAGGCAACCAGCCTGCCAGGAGAACCAGATAGGGTAGGATTGGATGGTAGCAGCCCAGCAGGCCTGGCAAGGGGTGAGCTGCTGAGGCTCCCAGTAATATTCCAAGTTCTTATGGTCTGTAAAGACCACAGTTGGTTTGACAGGGGAAAGGAGATAGGGGTGGAAGGCCTTGAGTGCTCAGATGACAGCAAGCATTTCCAGGTCATAGACTTGGTAGTGCTGTTCAGCACTGACCAGCAACTGTGAGAGGTAGGAGCATGGGTGCCACTCATTGTCAGCTCCCTTCTGGGCTAAAATGGCCCCAGTTCCAAGCTTCGAAGCATCTGTAAAAAGGGCAAAGGGCTTCAAGAAGTCAGGGATAGTAAGGACCAGAGAGGAGCACAACAAAGATTTTAACCTCTCGAATGCAGCATCGTGTTCTGGAGTCCACTGGTAGGAAGCCCCTTTCTTGGTAAGGTTGTGAAGGGGTCTGGCAATGCTTGAAAAGGAAGGGATGAATTTGCAGTAGAAGTTACAGAACCCAAGGAATTGGTGAAGTCCCATGAGGTTGTCAGGGGCTTCCCAGGTACTAATGGCATTGGTCTTCATTGGTGAAGTCTCCATATGCCCTTTTCCTATTATCATTCTGAGAAATTCTATCTCTTTGGCCTCAAAGATGCATTTGCTAATCTTGAGGCACAGCCCTTCCTTCTCACAGATCTTCAGGAATTCACAGATCCATTCCTGAAGTTCTTCTCTTGTCTTGGCATGGATAGCAACATCATCCATATACCCTACCTGCTTTCTTTGTTGAGATGTGAAGGTTTTATCCATATAATGTTGGAAAGGAGGGGGTGAATTGCATTGACTAAAGAACATTACCATGGGTTTGAACAACCCTCTTGGTGTGATGAATGCTCCTTTCCATTCATCTCCTTCTTTCACTCATAGGTTAGTAAAACCC
Source organism: Pisolithus orientalis (assembly GCF_024613125.1). Lineage (NCBI taxonomy): Eukaryota > Fungi > Basidiomycota > Agaricomycetes > Boletales > Pisolithaceae > Pisolithus > Pisolithus orientalis. Next base: position 1,754 of record NW_026261030.1, on the reverse strand, counting down.
CATCGAATGTCAAACTTGGCATAGTACTTCGACTTGACTAGTTTGTTGAACAGAGCCTGGGCATTAGGTAAAGGATGGGCATCCAGGATGGTGAATGAATTGAGATAGTGATAGTCTTGTATAAGCCACTTTTTACCATCCTTCTTTGCCACAAAAAACACTGGTGCCACTTGTGGCAAGGTTGACAGTCAAATTTTCTTGCATTTGAGGTTCTCATCCAAGAACTCATCTAATACCTTGAGTTCATCAGGGGACATTGGATATACTGTGGCTTTTTTCAGTTTGAAGTCTTCACAAAGTCTTATTTCATGATCTAATCCTGGCTGATGAACCAGAAGCAGGATATCATCTTCTGCGAACACCTTGGCAAAATCCTTGTATATTTCTGGAAGTTTAACTTCCTCTTTATCTGCAGCCAAGGCAGCCTCGAGTTCTGTAGACAGAGTTGTTTTATTAACTTTTACCTCAGGGGTTTCACCCAAGTCTGTTTTTACCACTTCCAGGGACAGGCCAGAAGATTCCTTCATACTGTCTGTGTCTTGTGACATTATCTGTTTGACAAAGCAGTCAGATCCTTCAGGATACACATACCCATCATCCCAGCATGTAATCTTCCCAGTTTCCCAGTTCATTCTTGGTTTGAACTCTTTGAGGAATGGCATCCCAAGAAGGACATGTTCTTTTCCAACAAGAGGGCCTACATAACACTTGACTTGGATAATTTGCTCCTTGATCTCCATCTTCAGGGTTACCTTACGGGTTACCCACTCTTCATCTTTTCTGGTGAACAAGGTCATTTTGAACTTCTTTTCTATCTGATAAGTCGGGATCCCAAGTTTTTGGACCATGTTCTCCGAGATGAGGGAGACTTCTGTGCCCAAGTCAATACAAGCCCAAATTCCTGCCTTGTAGTCTGGTAAAATGACCAACCCAAGAGGAGAACAAATTCACATATTTGATTCATCATCTATGGAAGTACATTTAGTGGACAACACAGAGATGGGACTGACTGATGCAGGAGATTCATCAGTCCCCTTTAAAAACCCAACAACTTTTGCTCCTCTGCATTTGCTTCATGATCTCTGATGTAGGTGGTCTTTATTCCATCCTCTGAGAGGACAATGCAGACATTGGATAGTTGAGTCTTGACTTTGACTTTACAGTCATGTTTGATGTGACCCTTGGCTCCACAATTGAAGCACTTAATTTCCAAACTGGAACATCCAATGTTCTGTTTGCATTTGTCAATGTCCATCACATCAGGATCTCAGGAACCTCTGCACTAATGAATAAACTTCCTTTCATACCAAGATTCCTTCCCTTCTAGGATATGCTTCATCGTGATCGTGGTTCAAGCTTCTCCCATGCACTGTATCCCACTCTATGACCATGGAAGGGGTGTGTCCAGAATTGAGAACCCAGTCATGATATTCTTTGTTTAAGCCTTTCCCAAAGAAGATCCTGCTTCACATGATTCTTCCTTGAGTTGAGCCTTGTTTACAAGTCCAGTGAACTCAGCAATGTATGCCTCAAGTTCTTGTTTGCCTTGTTGGATGTCCGAAAGATGCAAGATTGTGAGAGTGGTTTGATCACCTGACTCGAAGGTAGCCTTTAGCCTTTTGATGAACCTCTGAAAGGTGTCAGTGTAGTAGATTGAGCCATCAAGTAAATTGTTTTCATTTTGATAGTTCTCAGCAAAAGAGACTGCTGCACCTTGTGGTCATGTATGTGAGTGTGAACAAAATCTTGAGAGA
>NW_026261029.1:0-28065 GCF_024613125.1 Pisolithus orientalis | reverse complement strand
GGATTTGAATGTGAGAGATAAGCCACATCCAAGGGTGGTTCCCAGCAGCCATGCAGTGAAAAGACAATATGTGGTTGCTAATTTGGCTGACTACATTGGTGTTGGGGAGTCAACCCATGCATAAGTCCAAGAGGGAAATGCTCACTGTCAACAGTGTGTTGCATTATTTCTATGATGCTACTTCTAACTGAATCAACTTTACACTGGCTAAATTTGCTATGGAATATCAGCACCACAAACAGGAGAGCTCTCCTTCTTGGTCATGTCAACAAGTGGGCTAATGATGTTGGCCCCAGTTCTGGCAACAATAGTCCTCAAAACTCTGTTCCTTCCAACTCTCACTCCAATTTGACACCCTGCTGTGGGGAGAGGGATCTCCCTACACTAGGAGTGTATGTATAGTGTCAATTGGAGGTCTACTAAGCAGCTATAGGGTTTGCAACAAAAGTGATGCAAATGTGACCCCTCTCAAGCATCTTTGACACACTCTGGGCTCCAGGTTGCCTAGTACTCCACCCTGTTCAGTCACACCACTTCCCCCATTGTCGCATGACCTCTAGACACTCCCCTTGGCCAATGCAACAAGGTTCCAACATTTGCAACCACTTTCAGGGCACCTGCACTCACTCACTTGCACTCTTCAGGTCTGCACTATTGGTTATGTAAGTGTGTTTCTGTTGCTCTCACTGTACTCTTGTTCACTTCCCTTCAGACCACTTGCACTTCCTTGTGCTTTCTTTAATTTAGTCACTCTTTTGATTGCTGCTACTATACTGGCCTCATGGCCATCATTACATCAATCTCAGTTAATTTCCATCATTTCCTGTCGCTCTTTTGACTTTTGATGTCACTTAGTTCATAGTTACATACTCCCCATGTAGCTACACATATACCTGTCCTTGTTGACAGGAAGAATAACAACTTTGAAGCCCCCAAGTTAGAGACAGAGAGAGCAAGCAGAGTAATGACATCAACATGACCCCTACTGTTTCCCCTGCCTAGCACTGAGTCACAGGCATAAGCTAGAGCAACTCCCCTTGGGTCAAATTCACCCCTTCAGATTGCCTATCTCTAGGCTGGAGCCCACAACCCCATACTAGGTAGCAGATTCCTGCTCCCCACACCACCCACCATCTTTGACTGTCCCTTCCTTAACCACTAATGCTACCAGTGTCAGCTCAGCAGCATCTGATACAATTCCAGTCTACAGCAGAACTCCCTTGATAAACCCAAGTGGTTTGCTGACTCATGACGAGAGTGGAGATGATGACAAAGATCAACAGGGAGCTGTACCTGTCAGGTTCACAGGCTATCACAAGACAAAGGTACATTATTGATCAACTGATTAAGAATATCATTCAGCCTTAATTCCTATGTTTTCTAGCTGGTTGCACACATGGCCAATGCCCATTTTAACTTAGAACTTGAAGAGAGTGACAATGATTTCGACAGGCCCATTTCCAACATGGCCCTGGCCAGTTCTAAGTGCAAACATACTGACCATAGCTCTGAATATGTTGTGACATCTGAGGTTGATGAAGTGGATGATGATGGCCACCATGATAGAAATATTCATCTACACACACCAAAGGCCCCTGAGCACTGCCATGTGACTGCAATGGTATGTCCTCCTACCTGCTCAAGTGCCCTGCTAACTATGTGGAGTGACAGAGTAATATTGTAATTGACCAGCTGGTGAAGAAAGCGAAGACTAGTAACAACTTTAGTGAACAAGGAGCAAATACTGTGGGACCATTGTCCTCAGTGGGGCCTGGAATGCCCAGTCAAGTCTCATCAAGCAGAACCAGTGGCACTGGGCACATACATTACATCAACCTAGATTTTCCTGCTGCACTGCAAGCAGATAGAAAACAGACCAAGCAGCACAGATTTCCTGGACCTCAGTGTGATATGTCCTGGAATGCCTATTTTCTCCCTTGTACTAATAATAATTCCTTGATAGTTAATCAAAGGTCTAACCTATGTTTTCTTGGACAGGCAACTTGTCAGCTTATGGTGTGGTGCAGCAACTTTGGCTCCACTGCTATCACAATCATAGCTCATTTCCTTGTGGCAGGCCCTAGTAACAATATAGATGCCAAGTCTATGGACTTGCCTGCAATTCAGGAGACATGCAATGACCTCCTGGAGAGGTTCTCATTCTTGTGTCAAGACCTTGACCATCAGAATCCCACAAACACTTTCCACTCACAGTTCATACTGCAGCTCCTTGCCCACACTCATTTGCGATCCTGTGTTGGATGCCCTGATATCCCAGCACTCAGAATGGATACTTTGAAAGCATTTGGTGTCCAAGGGGCCCTTGCCCTTTCTTGTGCTGTAGTGAGTAGTATATTTTGCCCATCAGATCACATAGTAACAAAAGGTTTTTAGCTCAAGTGTGCCATTCAGCTATTCCAAAGGGGTGACATGGACATCAACAACCAGATCAGTACCTGGGGCAAGGCCACTGTGAAGACTCCCCTCAAACTCAACAGGATGTCTGGGAAGGAATCATTGGCTGCCCTGGCATTCTTGGAGCAAAACTGGGGAATGTGTACCAGGCACTATTATATGTCAGTTGCTAAATGTGATCATTTGGCACTGATAGAAATCATTTCCATGGTAAATGCCCTTGTCTCACCAGCCATGGATTCCTTGTTGGATGATGGTAGTCTCCAAGTTGATTCAGTGGCAGAAGACCTTGGTGTGTCCATAGATCAGCACATGAATGTCTGTAGGACAAATACCTTGTTTCTACATGATTTACTGACTTAGTTTGACAGAATCCTTGTCACACATCCACAGTATTTTTTTTTCCACATGTGCCCTTCTTCCCCCTCCTTCAAACCAGTCATTATCACTACTCTCTAATCTGCATCAATTCATGTTTGTAGCCACTTTGCTATCACCTTCTGTCAGCCCCAACTCACAACTACAATTTCTACATTTGTTTAATGTTTGGTACTCCTCCACTCTCAATACCTATCATGTTTCTAACCTGATAAGTGCATGACTGATTAAAATAACAAAAAAGGTAGGTATGTATAACAAGAACGATGTGCCATGGATAGCATGGATAGTAGAATAATATGAATAAGTCAAAAAAGTCATTAAGTGAAAAGGCAAAAAAGCCCAGATGGGCAAAGGATCTACCTAAATAAGTCATAGTGCTATCCATGCTTATTTGACAATTGGTGCTAAATAAGTACAGATAGTACTTTGTTAATTTCCTGATGCCCTTCCTTGTTGACTGTCCCTACTATCTTGAAATGGGAGTACATTCAAGTCACCCAACAAACTGCCTCTGCATCTCTCCCTCAACAAGGTCAAGGAAGTCAATTCCACCATTCTTTCAACCTGTGGCATTTCTTCTGTGGAGGGACTGATGGCCACCATACTGCAGAGTGCATGCTGTGTCATGAATACATCCAAGCTGGGAAATGCTCCCTGATTGGGGGAAGGGTTTTTATGCCAGACAGCTCTGACATTCCTAGGACAGCTGCTGGCTGGAATTTTAAAGAAAAGATTGACAACTTCCTTGCCATGCATGACTCAATCATTGCTTCAGCAACCTCATCTCCATGCAGTGTCCCAGTGTGAAGTATGGGTTTACCCTTGGGTGACTGGGTTTCAAGACTGGGTGACATGGGCTAAGTCCAGGTGACTGGAGTCAAGGCTGGGAGACAGGGGCCAAGTCTGGTTAGACTAGAGTTAAGGCTGGAGGTCTGGACTCAAGGCCAGGAGCATGGGCACAAGGCTGGTAGTGTGGGAAACTGACCAGTCTCAGAGTATGCATAGGGGAAGCCAGTCCAGGGTTGGGTCTACCTCCCTTGGTCTCAGCTCATGTGCTGTACCCTTATGCAAGCTGGGGAGAGGTCTGGGACAGGGGCTGGGGATAGCTTAAGGCTTGACCTTAGCTATTGAGTAGACTTGGAATGTAGTATGGAGTTGAGGGTAATACTTAGATGATATTCTGACTGGAGTGCTACAAAGTATGTACAGGGGTTAAATACATGAGGCCAGTCTGGAGTAATGAACATGAAGCCAGACTTGTTGGTAAGCTATTATGAAGCTGATTAGCAAGGTGTGGGCAGCCATGGAGGCTGTGCCAAGACTAATAGTCAAAGTCTGGGTGACTGGCATAACCAGAGTCAGACATAGGTTTTGTACAGTAAGCAAAGATCAGCAAAGGGGACTAGACTAAGTATAGTGCAAACATAGGGAAACAGACCAGAGTTATGTCCAGGTGGCCCAGACATGGACCTGGGAGGACTGGAGTGGAGCAACACAAGGCCAAGAGGCCAGAGTGGACTGGAGATAGGGGTAAAACACTAGACTTGAGTTATCTAGGCTGGAGTTGGGTTACTTAGGGCCAGAATTGGGTTACTTAGGCTGGAGTTGGGTTTTCTAGGTTAGACCAGGACCAGACTTGACTGGAGACAGGGGCTACAGGGGTCTGGACCAGACTGGGCTTGAGTCTGAGAGTCATGGACATGACACCCAGCCAGCCATTGAACTTGTCTTGCAGACATGATATGCCACCTCACTAATGACAAGGTGATGGAGAGTTGTCAGATAGGTTGGTGTCATCAGCTTGAAAGCCTGTAATGGGAGTGATATAGTAGGGATACCAATATGCAGTAAAGGTGATAGAGGAAACTCCACTATGGTTTGAAGTGTGGCATCACACACAACTTTGACCTTAGCAGGCACATGGTAAACTTAATCTGGGGGACTAAAGTGAGCATACCTCTTGAACACCAACCATTATCAAGTATCTCCCTGCTATTCATGCTCAACCATACAAATGAGAATGAGAAGAGTCACTAAACCTTGATGACTTGGAAGGGGAAAACCAGATGTTTGAGGACAGTTGTGCATCATTTATAACAGTTCTTGGTGAGTACTTCAGACAGTCACAAACATCACAGGAAAGTAACATGTTCATTACACATGTTGCATTCAATTACCACCAGGGGGTTCAAACTTAGCATCACATAAATTGATTAGTTAGAAGTCTACCATAAGTGTATGGTATCATGAAGAATGCAAGAATATTTCTACTGCTGAGTGTGAATGAATGATGCATTCCATGAGATGAATCAGAACAAGTGGCACTGTTGAGGCACTGAGCCACTACAATGTTTCCATATCCATATTTGATCTCTGCTTCAGCACAATGGCATTGGTGTGATGATCAACTTGTCACACTCAAACCTCTATCCCCACCATTTCTGCATCAATTTTCATGGTTAACTTCTATGCATTATTGTGATGCAAAATATGTGCCATATCAGTTGAAGGTCCATGTGCTTAAAAAACTTGTCTGACTGAGTGGGTTGTCCAAAGTGCTGGTAACTAAGTGAATCACCTTCCTTATAACAATGTTTATGCATTCCCCCAATAACACATCCAGTCCCACCCAATGCACAGTGGAAACCATTTATGAGCTGTCTGATTGAGCATGGTACCTCTTATCCTCACTTCAAAATCTGAACTATGTCAAATGTCATTGTTGGAGATGAGAGCTGTCAGCCTGCTGGCATTGTGTAATTCAGGAGGCAGATTGTTGAACACACAAAGCATTAGCCTTCTCATTAATCCACAATATTGTCTGATGCACCATAGATCTGTGAAGACACACCAGTTATTGTGGTGGAGGTTTGCACTGGTACTCAGCATTGGGTACCTCACTGAGTCCTCACTTGTCAGGGTTTGCACTGGCTAGAGTGCCAGATGTGTGGGGCTCTGTATCAATGTTCAAGTGGTGATGCCAATCTTAGTGAAGTTACTGCTCAAGACACCTTCTCAAAGCTCCCAACAAGAGAAAAGATATCAACAGACTAACATGGGTCTGGAGATTCTGGACTAGATGCCCTCAAGTCACCTGTTTGCATCCCACTGTAGCCTATTTTACCAACCATAGATAAACTTCTTAACAGCAAGCAAATCATCATGCCATACCCAGGTGTTATGCCCACATCAGGGGTCCTTCCTTTTTTGGCTTATCATGGTCACATGCATCATGTGCCTGCTCATGTCTCTTGTAACCATCATCATGTTAGGGGTGTCTATGCTCAAAGGATGCCTCAGATCTCTGGCAGTCATGGTATTTCCAATGCCCTCTGATGCTGTGCACCTGTAGGAGATCTGGTGTTTCACCTCCATCTTTGATGAACAGTCAATTTCATACTTTGTCTCTGACTCATATTTATTGCCCTGATCATTTACTTCTTGCTCTGGCTTCAGGCTCCTCATTGTGCATTGATGGCACAGCTGGTATAGCCCTTGTTTCCTTGTCTACCCCCATCTTTGACACCATATGACTTGTTTCTATTTCATTGTTTACTGCTGCAGATACTTACTGCCTAGATGGCATGACCAGTATGGTACTCTTGTCCTGAGGTATTTATACAGCCATACCATACCATGTATCTTCAGTTTTTCAATAGCTTGCAACTCAGCTTATTCCTTTGATTTCATCCTTGTTCCTTCCCATCACAATCTCAGAAGAACTCACCAGCAGAAGAAACCTTTGTCAGACTTCATCAATAACTGAGCCATAGGGGTAAAAATAAGTTTGGCCTGTAGACTCCCCCTCACATCACTCATGACTAGTCCATTTGACAAAGTCACTTGGCTCAGGCATAACAAAATCGAAAAACTCTTGTGGTCTTCACAAGGCTTGTTGTCTCCCTTCACATAAAAGACTAACTCACCTTCACTTTTCCATCATGCAAGCAAACATGGAAGAGCATCCCTCCTATCTCAATCAAATCCACTGATCTACAGGCAGCCATTAGGCTTTAATAGATTGCCTCCCTAGATCTTAGCTGACATGTTTTCTTCAGAATATAATTCCTCCCTCAGCCTTTGTTGTCACTATCTGTTAAAGTGTCTAACCCCCAGAAGCAGAGACCCCCCATTCCCCCTAGACCACCTACAAGTAAAGGCTTGGGAGTTAATCCCCCTTTGCCCCCCTTTGGTTGATGCAGACCTTTGGTCACTGCCACCAACCCATGTTTATCTTATCTCTCTTGGTTCCAAGAAACCAAGGTCATGCTTAGTTCAGAAGAAGAAGAAGATCAGAAGCCCAAGACTTCTTTTGGATCAGTCCTCAAGGAAGAACAGGAAGCAGTGGGAAGTATGTCCATGACACAAGGTCACAGAGAGTCTGCTCTGGAAATGCCCCCTCAACAATACTCTAAGGCAGAGGTGGAGCAGAGGATAGAGGAAATTTGGGCACAATTGGAGGAGCAGTTCCACCAGTCCATCATTGCCAATGACCTGTTTCCTAGAGGTACACCTACTGACATAGCTCTATGAGAATGGTACACCAGGAACTTCAGAAAGGCCATACCCCCAGAGCCTCCCATTGGTGGAGGCAGTAAGGGGAAAGCTCAAGTTGAAGATGATGAAGATTATGACCATTATCATCAGCCACCCAATGGCAGCTGGGGATTTAATGTTGGGCATCCTGGAGAATTTGATGGAAGCCACAATGGGCTCCAGACTTGGCTCACCCAAGTGGAAGGCTACTTAGCCTTGAACCAACATTTCTACAACACAGCAGCTCTAAAGATCTCTTTCACTCTAACATATATGACAAAGGGAGCAGCAGTGTCTTTCATGGAAAATTACCAGAATGAGCACAAGTTGTCAGATGGAATGATCTGCTATCTTGATGACTTTAAGCATTTTGTCAAATGACTGAAAGCCACTTTCAAATCTGGAGATCAAACTGCACTTGCCACACTTCATTTGTCAGACATCAAACAGGAGAAAAGAGAGCTAGAAGTGTATATTGCAGAGTTCATGGGCCTGGTCAATAAGGCTCAGTTGAAAGAAGAATCTTGTGAAGCCAGAATCTTCTTTGGGAAAGGTCTGTCCAAAGAATATCATGACTGGATACTAAACTCCAGACAAACACTGATTACAGTGATTGAGGGGATCCAGGCCACAGGAGAAGCCAGGACAGCCTTGGCCATGAAGCACATCTTAGAAGGAAAAGAATCACAATATGAGCAAAGGTTCATTTCCTATCATGGCAATCACTGAGATCCCAATGCAATGGATGTAGACAAATGCAAACAAAACATGTGTTGATCCAGTTAGGAAATTAAATGTTATAACTGCCAAGAAGTCAGTCACATCAAGCATGACTGTAAGAAGAAGCAACTTTCCAATGTTTGGATAGTGGTTGCTGAAGACAGTACCAAGACCACCTATGTAGGCAACCAGGAAGCTAATGATGAGGAAAAGAAGTTGCTGGGTTTTTAAAGAGGACTGCTGAATCACCTGCTACAGTCAGTCCTGTTTCTGTGTTATCAGCTAAATGTACTTCTATAGATGATGAATCTTCTATGTGAATCCATTCCCCACTTGGATTGGTCATTTTGCCTGATTACAACTCAGGTATATGGGCATGCATCGACTCTGGTGCCAAGGTTTTGTTGATCTCTGAACAAATGGTCCAAAAATTGGGAATCAAGATCTATAGGGTGGACCAGAAGTTTAAAACAATGTCTTTCACTGGGAAAGACAAGGAATGGGTAACCCAAAAGGTAACCCTGAAGATGGAGATCAAGAATTGAACAATATGAGTTCACTGCTACATTGGTCCCCTTGTGGGGAAAGAACATGTTCTTCTTGGAATGCCCTTCATCAAATAGTTCAGACTGCATATGAACTGGTGTCACACACCAAAGGTGTTTGGTGAGGTGGACATGGATGTAGCTGATGAATGGAGGTGAAGACCATAGCCCTCATGTGAAGAAGGACAGCCAGCAATGTTGGCAGTCATCCCTCGCACAAGAACAGGTTGTCAATGCCAAAGAAAAAGGAGGAGGCAGGTTAAGCGCCAATAAAATTCTTAAGCGCCCATGTACGGCATTCCAGTTTTCGACGTATCTCCACCAATTCTGCAGACACCGAAACCATTCCCACACTCGCTTGTAGTGCTCAGCCACGTGATCCTACCTTCCAAGATTGGAAAGGATTTGCACACTCCACACGTTTCTACAGCACTCCCTCCAAAAGACGCTCATTTCGCTAATTCTTCTGATATGGCTGCCTCCACATCAGTCATTTCGCTTGTCCCCTTTGCTAGGGACCATGGCTACATATATCTACCAGGAGTTCCTACCAGCTTCCATCCTGAAGCGTCCTGGTACATCCCACCCTCATCTGCCCCCTCTCAGCCCATCCAGCTTGGACAGCATGTTCTTTTTGTCAGTATGACCTCCAGGAGGATGTTCTTTGGTCGCCTCAGGTCTGTCATTCGCTTGGAAAGGTCTTATGTGGTCGTTTCAGTCTCTCCAGTCCAAGAAGCATATGGATCCTTCCTCCCTGCCCCCTGCAATGTCTTCATACCAGTCTCGTCCATCATTCTTCCAAAATTGCGACAGCTACAGTATAATCTACTGTTCTCCACTCTCCCTGATTGCATCCATGACGAGTATGATGCACATCTTGCCTCCTTGTTGCAAGATACAGCAGAAGATGCTCCCCCTTCATCCTCTCTTCCAACAGAGCCTTGTTCATGAAGTTGTTATTTGCTTCACTGAGAGGATGGTTTGGGGGGGAAAGTTGCGATCCCCTATGCTCCTGTCACCCCACAGACCCCCAAAGCTTGACCCCTGTTGACATCTGACTCACCCTGTCCGCTTTTGGATGTACTATATCGCCATCAGATCAGTGCTGCCTCTCTGTCATCCCACTTTGGCCTAGAAGCAATCTCTTCAAGATGTGACATGCACAGCCTCCCCCTAATGCGATTCCAGTGTGCTTTCTTGGTTCCTGACATTGCTTGACTCATACTTTGACATTCTGACTGTCTTTGACTCACCTATTGCCAATACTTACCAATCTTTTGACTTTGCTTCCTGATTCTTCGCTTTTTGGCTTACTTATCCTTACCAATGCTTACCAATGCTTTCCAAGATGATTACCCATCGCTTACATTCCTTACTCATCAGTTACCAATCACTTACCAAGTGTTTGCACCTTGTTTTCCATAGGCAATGCCCCTGTACTGTATATAAGTCACTGTACTTAGGTAGCAAAAAAAAAAGGCATCAGAGAGCCCCTCTTGCTCGCAATTTATCATCTCTCAGTAAATCATTCATCAGCTTTGATAGTTGAGACCTTATTAAGGGTCTAGCTATCATCTACTTCACTTATCATCATCTATCATCCATATACTTTGCTCCAAGCCCTCCCTGAGCTCAGTACAGCTTAGGACATTGAATTAAGTCACCATCCATCCTTCTGTAGGCTGACAGCAGTCTACCCTATTGCTTTCTATCACATTCTTGCTCCCTCTTCGTCAGGAGCACCCCCAACCCTCAGCACTCATCTTTGAGTGTTGTAGCTCGCAAAAAACCTCCCAAAGAACAGGTTCTACCATCTAGGTACCACATAGGCACACCACCACTCACTTTCATTGTCTTTTGTGTTGGTTTTGGTTGGTTTTCACCACTGAACCTCACATTGACTCACACCGGGGAACCAGAAAAATTATGTGTTGGGATGATGGGTATGTCTATCTGGAAGAAAAGACTAAAGTTCAACAGGTATCTTTGGATATGGGTAGTATGAAGGAATCTCCTAGTCTACCCCTGGAAGTGATTATTAACAAAACAACTTTATCTACAGAATTAGAAGCAGCAATTGCTTCTAATAAAGAAGAGGTTCAACTCCCTGAACAATATAGGGAATTCACCAAGGTGTTTGCAGAGGATGATATACCCCTGCCCAAGCACAGACTGAGTCTGGACCACATGATTCAGTTAAAAGACAACTTCAAACTAAAAAAAGGCAGCAGTATACCCTATGTCCCCTGACAAACTGAAAGTTCCAGATGAATTCCTGGATGAAAACCTAAAATGCAAAAAGATTCATCCCTTGACATTGCCTCAGGCAGTGCCAGTGTTTTTCATTGCAAAGAAGGATGGGAAGAAGCAGTTAATTCAAGACTATTGCTATTTAAACTCATTCACCATCCAGGATGCGCATTCATTGCTGAATGCCCAGGCTTTGTTTGATGAACTGGTCAAATCAAAATATTACACTAAGTTTGATATTCACTGGGGTTTCACTAACCTTCATGTTAAAGAGGGAGATGAGTGGAAAGGAGCATTCATCACCCCAAGAGGGCTGTTTGAGCCCACAGTAATGTTCTTTGGACAATGTAACTCACCTCCATCTTTCCAAAGGTATATGGATAAAACCTTCAAATCTCAGCAAGGAAAACAGGTAGGGTACATGGACAATGTCATAGTCCATGCCAAGACATTGGAAGACCTTCAGAAATGAGTATGGGAGTTCTTGAAGATCTGCAAAAAGGAGGAACTGTGCCTCAAGATCAGCAAGTGTTGCTTCAAGGTGGAAGAGGTTGAGTTCCTTGGGATGATTATCAGAAAAGGATGTATGGAAACTTCACCAATGAAAACTGATGCTGTCTCTACATGGGATGCCCCTGAAAATCTCACTGGGCTCCATTGCTTCCTTGGTTTCTGTAACTGTTACCAAAAATTCATCCCTTCCTTCTCAAGTGTCACTAGACCCCTTCATGACCTTGCTAAAAAAAGGGGTTTCATACCAGTGGACTCCAGAACACAATGATGCCTTTGAGAAACTTAAAACTTTGTTATGTTCATCTCTGGTCCTCTCTATATCCAACTTCTCAAAGCCCTTCACACTCTTCACCAATGCTTCAAAACTCAGGACTGGTGCAGTACTTGCCCAGAAAGGAGCTGACAACAAATGGCATCTGTGTTCTTACCTGTCCCAATCCCTGGTTGGAGCTGAACAGCACCATCAAGTATATGACCTCAAGATGCTGGCAGTCATCCAAGCACTGAAAGCATTCTGCCCCTACCTCTTATCCCCTGTCAAACCCACTGTGGTTTTTACCAATCACAAGAACTTGGAGTACTACTGGGAGCCACAGCAGCCTACCCCATGGCAGGCCTGGTGGGTTGCTACCATCCAATCCTACCCCATTCATTTTTCATGGCAGGCTGGTCACCTCCAGGTCCTGGCCAACACTTTATCATGAAGGGGGACACTCGAGGAGCCCACCCCTGTGACCACAGTTCTCCTGGAGAACCTTTGGCTTTTGGAGGGGGTGGATTCCTGTGTTCACCTTGTTTCACCCACTTTTTTGCTTACAAAAATACAAAATCAACATAAAATCAACTGTCTTGCACATATAGGATGTCTCCCAGCCAAGATCACACATAGCAAAAACAACTCAAAGCCATATTCTCACCCACCTGAGGAAAAACCAAAGGAGAATAGGTTGCCTGACATTCCCCCTTTGGGGAATGTTGACAGAGAGGCTCAGGGAGTGTATGCAATCTCCACAGAACTGTATGAGTGTGTCAAGAATGATATGCCAAAGGACTCTACAGGACTGGAACCCAAGGATAACATCACTGTTGAGGAAGATGGAACAAAAAGGTTTGGAACAACATGGCTGTACATCCCCCCTAACAACTGATGACACTGCATGCATTTGTATCATGACCATGGGTCCACTGGTCATCCTGGACAAAAAGCAATGTTTGCAAAAATGAGAAAGGAAGTTTGGTGGGAAGGTATGGGGAAAGATATTAAAGCTTATGTCACAGGATGCCCTGCTTGTCAGACCAAGGTCATCATACATCTGCCTACACTGCCTGTCATCCCCCATATGGCCCTAAAAACTGCATTCCCATTCCAGCAAATATCTATGGATCTCATCACAGATCTCCCCATATTGGGAGAACAAAAATATAACTCCATTCTCACAGTTGTTGATCAAGGCCTCACAAAGGCCATTCTGTTTGTCCCATGTCATAAAACCATTGACTCCATCAGGATCACCCAACTCTTCTGTCAGTTCATTTACTCTCATTTTGATATCCTGGAATCAGTAATTTCAGACTGAGGACCCCAGTTCACATCAGCCTTTACCAAAGAACTGTACAAGGCAATAGGGGTCATTCCCAAACTTTCTACTGGATATCATCTGCAGACCAATGGAGAAAGTGAAAGGGTAAACCAGGAAGTGGAAGGGTACTTACAGTTATATTGTGCAGAAGCCCTGAACTCTTGGTCCACCAAGTTACCTTCTGCTGAGTTCACTCATAACTCCCAGATTCATTCTGTGCACAAAATGACCCCCTTTTCCCTACTCCTTGGATATGACCCCTCACCTTATCCTGAAAAATGACTCACCCCTGTCCCCTTGGTCAATGAGAGGCTGGAGCAACTTGTGTCAAACCAAGACATTGTGATACTAGCACACAAAAAGGCACAGGATCTTATGCAGTCATGAAGCAAAGGATCTTATGAACTGTCAAAACTCAGAGATCAAGTTCTCCTAGACATCAGGCATCTTAGGATCAAAAACCAGTATGATAAAATTGTGCCCCAACATCTCAGACCTTTCAAAGTGACTCAAGTCATGTCACCTGTTGCCTTCAGACTTGAGTTACCATCAACTTGGAAGGTCCACCCAGTATTCCATGCCTCTCACATCTTCCCATTTACTGAAAATGACACTTACAGGACTGTGCCCACAGCACCATTGCCTGAGTTGGTGGATGATGAAATTGAATAGGAGGTTGAGTCAATAATCAGTCACAAAACTGATGGTCATTGAGGACAGTGCAAGTACTTAGTCAAGTGGAAAGGGTTTCCACATTCATCAAATACTTGGGAACCTGAGGAACATATAAAGGACCATGCCTCAGAAGCCCTCAACCAGTACAAGCTCACTCATCACCTCAGGAATTAAGTGGACTCCCCTCACTCTGTTAACACTGAAAATGACTATGCCAACCTCCCCTGTGAATCCCTTTATGACCCCACAAGTGACTGGCCCAAACTACTCATGCCCCCCATCACCATCTATACATCATCCCCTCCCCTGTCAACCAACACCTGTGTTCCTGACTTGGATGCCTCATCCCCAGTCTCACAGCTCCAGGTACCCTTGCCCCCTGTTGCCCACCCTCTATGACTGTGTCCACACCAGGGCTTCTTGGTCCACTGAGTACTGGCCCCAAAGCCCAGAGGTTCCCCTAGTGGAACCAGTAAACCAGAAGGAAAGGGAAAGGATAAAGAGGAGCCTAGCGATGACACCAATAAAGGAGGAGCCTCAACTGGTGGCTCCTATGCTACCTGGGCTCCTGACATTTGCACTGCCTTTACAACCTACTCTGATGGGGCCCACAGCGCCACCCTTGATCTCCTCACCACAGTCACCACTGCCAGGGATGATGAGCCACAATTACCAATTGCAGCAAGTGACTACCTGGATGTTGTTAGGGCACTTGACATCTTCCATGAAGGGGACAACATTGATGGGTGCTCACCAGAACAAGTTAAGTATTTTGGGCTGCTGTCTGAAATATATGGAGCATCAGATGTAATCAGTCAATGCATCTAGAAGATATGCACCTGAAAGTTGAGTGGGACTGCTCCCCTGTTGGAGGTTATCATGATCAACATGCTCAAACATGGCTACTCAGAGGTTCTAGAAGCCATAACTGGAGGCATGTACCATCACCTTCTTAACCAACAGTTCAGAGAGTTCCTCACTTCCCCTGCTTCTCAACTTCTTGATCACATAAAGCCAAAAGAAGAGGTGATCATCCCAGATCAAAAGGAAGAGAAGCAGAGGGAGGTGGAATGGGTGGTGCTGATAGATTATGCTGATAACAGGACCATATTTAAGCAGGTTGGTCTCCAGATTGGAATGGGAACTCACAACTCTGCTTGGGAGGTTTTACTTCAGGATGCATCATGGGCCAGAAGCCATAAAAACTACTTCAATGCTATCCACACCACCAACACTCTTCCTGTGACTCCCTTCATCCCCATCCCTGCTGATCAACTTCAGTTCTACCTTGGAGGACAATCCCTGGTACCCAAGGGACACCTGCTCCACCCCCATGCTTGCTTTCAATGCCACTACCTGGGGCATTGGTCCTGCCATAACAGGCATGGCTCCAAGTATACTCCATCCCTCAAGGAGCCACTGTCTCCATTGCCTCCATCACCTGTCACCTCTCACACTTGTTCCCATGTCTATACTACTTGCCAACCCCTTTCTGCCACCAATCCCAATATGTGTGGCTCATTCTCAAGGGTTTGAGGACCTTAGAGGGGGGTGATGTTATGCCCATGTCAGGGGTCCTTCCTTTTTCAGCTTATTGTGGTCATGTGCATCATGTGCCTGCTCATGTCTCTCATAACCACATCAGTAAATTCAGCCAAATTACGGCATACACATTAGACAGTTTTTGAATGCTTGGCAAACACTGGCAAACATTAAGCACTTGAAAACCCAGGTTTTTGAATGCTTAGCTTTACTGATGCATCATTGTGTTAGGGGTGTCTATGCTTGAAGGACACCTCAGATCTCTGGTGGTCATGGTATTTCCAATGCCCTCTGATGCTGTGCACCTGTAGGAGATCTGGTGTTTCACCTCCATCTTTGATGAACAGTCAATTTCATACTTTGTCTCTGACTCATTGTAAGGAATCCACATTCCTTGGACATGTAAGTGCCTATCATCAACCATTCTGCAACTATCATTATGTCTCCAGACCACTTGCATGCACCACCATTCACATGCTGTCTTCCCACCTACCTCACTACCTTCCCATGCCCTCACTCCCTCTCACACAATGCTATACCCATGGCTTCTGTGCTCTGCTTGCTTCCCTTCCTTTGGACTCTTTCTTTTTTAACATGGTCACTGTTCCCTTTTCATTGGTAGTATACCCTTGGCCTCTGTTCAGGTCTGTCTTGTGTTGATGCACTGTCACATGGCTTTCCTTTACCTGTACCCTGTCTTACTTAGGTTCTGGGTTTCCCAGACTATAAAGCCCTGTACTTAGGTACAGAATGATACCCTTTGGCACTCAGAAGGTCACTACAAGTTTCTTTTTCACTTTGTCTACACTGCACATCTTGTATACTGCTGCACATGAACTACATATACTGCTTGCACCACTCACATCACCAGTACTACTCTGTGGACCACACTGCACACATCACAAGTCACTACCACTACAAAGCACTGAGTCCCACCTTCTAGTTTCAACAGTCCAGAATCCCTTGGGATGAGCAATTCATTCCCTTCATTTTATTGTTGTTTCCTAAAGCCATCTAGCTTGTATCATACAGCTACTTGGACTTTTCCTACATTGTATTTATTGCCCTGATCATTTACTTCTTGCTCCAGTGTCAGGCTCCTCACTGTGCATTGATGGCACAGCCAGTATAGCCCTTGTTTCCTTGTCTACCCCCATCTTTGACACTGTATGACTTGTTTCTATTTCATTGTTTACTGTTGCAGATACTTACCACCTAGATGGCATGACTGGTATGGTATTCTTGTCCTGAGGTATTTATACAGCTGTACCATACCATGTATCTTCAGTTTTTCAATAGCTTGCAACTCAGCTTATTCCTTTGATTTCATCCTTGTTCCTTCCCCATCACAATCTCAGAAGAACTTGCCAGTGGAAGAAACCTTTGTCAGACCTCATCAATAACTGAGCCATAGGGGTAACAATAAGTTCAGCCCATAGACTCCCCCTTGCATCACTCATGACTAGTCCATTTGACAAAGTCACTTGGCTCAGGCATAACACCAGGAGAGTGGATGTGGTGCTTTACAGAAAGCACCAACTGTTCCTAACAGCTGTTACAGCAATAAGAGGTTCAAAGTACAGTATCTCAATGGATAGATACCACTTGATCTCTATCCTCAGGGCATTTTTCCCAGAGTTGTGGGTTCCTGCAGACTCCTACTGGTACATCAGTCACAATAGAGGAAGGAGCCACCTCTATGTGGCACAACAAGGCAGCTTTGCAAATGGAGTAAAGATACTAGTGTGGAAATATCTGTAGGCAACCTCAGTAGTGAACAATCTACTGAGGGAACAGTGTAATGACTGTGCAGTAAGTGCGCTCTAATGGCTTATGTAAGCAACCAAACATCGCACCAAAGTAGGCAGAAACACAGGGGAGAATATATCTCCAACAACTGGGAGTCAAGAAAGACAGCCCTGAGTTCAATGTACACATAGCAACAGCAATCTCCACAATGTTGCATTCATCCAGTTGTGGAGAGTCAGCAACTTCATCTTCTGGTAAAAATATCGACCGACATCTGCGCTCTCTGCTTTATTTTGCACAAGATACATGCAGAATAGCTTCGGTAGTGTCATGGCGAAAAATATCAAGTTGACTGTTGTTGAAGGGAGGAATCAGTTTCTACAGTTCCTTCCACCATGTACAGATCTGTGCCTGCAGGCTAACCAACTCATCCTGGTTAGTTCACGCTCGCTACAGGCCATATATCTACCAGGAATGTATGTCAACCAAAGCACTCACACTACAGACCCTAAGCGGATTGAGAATGTGACCTTGGCATACAACGTTTTGGTTGCAGAGCGAGAATGGTATCTTAGGTACGGGCGCTTATCCAACGGAGGGACAACTTGTGCTTCTTGGCAGTCTCTGAGGCGCTGTAAACCCTAGGGATATCCTCAACGCAGACAAGAATACTGTGACACTATTGCCAGGAGTGTCGATATTTCGTTTGTACGAAAAATAACGGGGATAACTCAGTGAGTTCACTAAATGAGACTAGATTCAATTAAATCCATTGCAGTGATCCGGGTTGAGCATTCTGAACATACATCCTAGGAATTGGCAGAGCAATGGCCCTTGTCTCTAACCTCGACAAGACCAAAGTTATTGTGGCAACGGAGCATTGCGCGGAGGATGGTAACCCTCAAGCAATGCAGTGTCCCACTTACTGGAGCTCGAACTGTCAGCCAGGTTATCACAGAGTTGGCAGTTTATGTCGATAGGGATAATGGTAAACCTGAATTGACGGAACTGCTGGAGGGGGGCAACGCTCGAAGAAGTAAAGGCGAGGATAGGAAGGCCGATTACAATTACAGTAGCCTGTGATAACGTTTGGCTCGTTGACAAGTCGTTGCACTTCTGTGACGGAGGTCGTAAACGAGTACTAAGGGTATTGCCATGAACCATGCCACGCTCGAGTTATCTGCTCGCCATGCCCGATCGAGGGGAGGAACAGCAACAAGTATGTAGATTATGGAGTGCTCGAAATTGGGAGGTGAATCGATATCAAATCGATATTTCAAGTGTTCAGCAGGACCTCTGCTTCTCGCGTCTCAAGGACCGCAAGGATCCAACAAGCAAACGAAATTCGCACCGGACATTTCCTTGATGCAACATCCAGGGGCTAGACGCATTCTATGAATTACTAAATAAATGCCCTCCAACGCCTTCTACGTCGACCCACTAGATGTTCATTTTAGTCCCAATCCGGGGCCCACCCAACCGGAACGGATGGCCCGGAAAAACTATTCGTATTCAAAGATGTTTCTAGACCACAACTGTTCGACGTCCCGGAACAATTTACGGTGAGCACCACATTTCCACGACGAAATTCCAGATCGTTCGCGTTTATACATGCTTCATATGAATGTGTTATTGTGCCATGAACCGTATCGTGTACATCGATGATTGGCCCAGGACCCGGTCCGCACAGTTATTGGGTTGTCACAATCCAGTACCCGCCACTCTTGCAGGGCGGGTGATGCCAACTATCCAGACTCGTGTTAGTACAGCAGCGAAGCGCATGTGGCAGAATAGCAGTTGTTCTCCCTTTCTAGTCAATTGCCGTAAGTTACATCTGGAGGACTGCAGGCCGCCGCTGGTGGGGGGGGCATTGTCAGCAAATAGCAGCCAATCCAATCCCATTCCTGCTGGACGTCACGGTGCTTGGGAGTTCTTGAGGCTACACATGAGAGAAACGTATAGCAACTGGACATATCGCTGCAGGCAAGTCAATTCACACGGGTGATAGAAAATCACCGCAGATTACACTGGTCACAGCCGCATGAACGAAAACACTATGTGGTCATCGTCAAGGAATCTGACTCCTGAAACACATGGCCGCGGACGTTGGATGATGCCTCGCGTTCATTGAGTCGGTCACAATCGGCCCGGCTCACCGAATTCGTAGTAAGTGTCCCGGCTTTGACTAGACGGACTACTTCAAGAATCGACGACAGGGCCCAAAACCTTGTATGATCGAAGGAGAGCACGTTGACAGCGAGTGAGAAATGAGGCCATGAGGCTTAGGCGAGGTCGCGCGATATACGTGGGGGCGACGAGTGGAAAATGGTGAGGATTCCCTTGGGTAGTCTGTGATAGTGTACAGGAGCCATTGGGCCAGGTGGGCGATCATGCATCATGGCCGTCGTCCGCCGGTCGTGGACACCTATACCAACCTCCGTTTGGAAGTGACTTACTGCAAGCTATCTTCCGCGCTCGCTAAACTCGAGCGCACAATAGATAAGGCTTCCCTGAGATGTCCTGTGTCCAACGTTGTGAACGATCATGACCGTCGTCCGCATGTCTCTTGCCAAGCTGTCTCTCAGATTGAGATGTTGAGACGCCAAGGTTTTCGATTACGTAATGTTGATGATAATCTTTGGCAAGCTACATATGAGTACGCTCAGTGAACCACGCAGCGACCAAGCCCGTCATCTATTTATCCAGCCTCGCTAAATGAAAATTGCATCAGTACGGTCAGATCCTATCCACGATGTGAAGTGACTCCCCTATCAGCAGTGCGGAGTTACTACTTCTGCCAGTAATCGGTATCTTATTGCGTTAATGATGAGTGCGGCTCAACAATTACATAATCATGCATGCACGAGTGATCGGGATAGAGTTACATAATACGGAAATTTCCATTTTCTCGATCACTTGAGCGGCAATCGAAGTGGGACGCCGAAGGTGGTAGCCAATAGCGTGACGTGACCGAGTCCGCCGTTGTGCAGTAACGAAACGGGATCTGCCTCGAGAATAGTGCTGTGCGGTCCGCAGAAATGAAATAACCGATGACTCGATGATGGGCCACTGACACTGTAGTCGCGACCACGAGATGCCAGAGAAGCACCTACCCTGCACACTGCACGCCATAGTTCAACCACGCCATGGGCCTATGATATGAAAATCGAACCCGGTCTGATGTAAAGGTGCGACCTAGCCAACATGCTCAGAGTACCTAAATATCTACAGGCGTTCCTCTCAGTTCTTATCTGTGGAATAATTCCCTGCTAAGTTTGGAATAAAGTTCGTAGCCGCGATGTGCTGGTAGAATGTTTTATTGCCGTCCTATGCTCACTTCCTCTGTCCTGGCCGAGTATCCGCGGGGGGCCGTCCAATGGCGCCTGTATCACATATGGACCTATAAAAACTCGCAGAAATGGGGGGGGGGGAGCATTCACTCACAAAGCAAGCATGCATCCCAGCCCAGACAAATCGTCCGTGCACCCCGACCACTCTAACTCGTCCGACCTTTGTTCGGCCCTTCTCAGGACGCACCTATTAAGTAAATCCTACACGCTGGACGGTGCCGCGGGGGACACTTACTTTCCACTCGCTCAACCAGTACGCTACTATCCGCAGCTCACTTCGTGTTTGTTCAAAGTCAGTACAGAAACTCGTCCCCAAAATAGACCCTACTTGTCCAGGAAAAGGGAGAGTACATATATCATTACAAGGTCAGCCATCATCAGATTCGTTCCTTTTTTGGTCGCGGCAGAAGCTCTCGTCAGCGAATCGTATTCGTTCAGTGACTCTGTCCAGTGCACCTTGGAAACAAGCCAAGTAGTGCACCGCAGCGTAACTCACATACCTAATTATACCGCTTGGGCAACAGAACTAGGATCGGCCACACCGGATAACTCTTACAGTGTGCCTCCACAAAATGCAGTACAAGCCCCGGCCAATGTAAGCAACAGTTGTTTAATTCCTTGTGGGAGGCGGTTTCTCATGCCATGCCTCCATTCGGCATCGTGCTTACAGGAAACTCAGTTCGCCAATTGCCCGCCAGGACGATGCCTCTATCCAAGTGTAGATGGGACTCCATGTCTGCAAGAGATCAACTGTGCCACAGTTCCAAGCCACTTTATTGCCCATGGCATAGAGAACAAGTCTCGTAAGAAGGTGATCCATTGCGAGTGGAGTGGGTGTGTCAAAAAAGTTACTCGGCACACATTTCCGCGCCATATTCGCGAAGTACACCTTCGACACATAAGGGGGACAAATATCCACTAACCTGACTCCCCTTCCTTGGGAGACCCGATGAATTCGGCCAATGACCCCATTGATCGAGGCATCTCAGCTCAGATGAGAGTGCGTTTGTAACAAACAACTTTATGCTGAGTCTAACTCTTACACATGTCTCACAGAACACAAATAGTGGATTGGAATAGCCGTCGCTATCCAAGTATCGGTCCCTGTGATGGGCATTCACTCGTGCGCGCATCCCGTGGCTGCAATGTAGCACCACAAGGTTTAACTGTTCGGAGATATGGCTCATTAATGAGATTGTTGAGGCTTTGCCTTTAAATGCATATCTTTCTTAACGTCAGTCTCTGTTGCTTGACTTAGACTGCATATGACGCCTATGATGGCATAAGTACTCGCGTGCCCGCCCAAAGTAAAATTCTACTCTGACAGTACTGCTGTTGCTGTTGCCTTCGACTCGCATGCCATTATTCACTTCCTCTGAGTACAGACGCTGTTATATAAATAACTAGTCCCCAGTCGACTGGCTCACAGAATCACACCCAAGTTCGAGGCTGTCGATATCGGATCAGTTACTCAGTTTACGCATCTATACGCTCTGATTTGTCAATGCAGCTGGTCACCCGACCTGCATCGTAAATATTTATGCGAATGAAATTGATGCATGAAACTGAAATTTGATGTTGGGACATCGCAAATACTGATTACCACGCTTCTTTACTTCTGGTACAGATTTATCTAGCTGTAGAACTTGCAATTGCCCTATTACTATCAACAAAGTTACCTTCCCGGAGGCAAACAGGTGGCCAGCCTGTGCGATCATCCTCATGGCTTTTGGCTAAAGTAGGATGGATGTCTCGCCTTGTATAGTGGTGGCAGAGGACCTCCTCAACCAAAGATAATATGAACACCTGCTGAAACCTAGAAGTGCACCTCCGAATCGTTGCTCCATCACCACACCCGGCTGCGTGCATACTGCTTTGTCGGTACAATTTCCGGGGATGGATACCTCGTGTATAAGTAGACTCGCTGAGCGGAACCCTTACAAAGTTGCTGGGCGGAATGTGACATGACTTTGTTGTCGGTCGTCTCGAACCAGATGGCCTGCAAACGTCGGTAAGCGTACTCAAAGTTCCATAATTACCAATTATTATGACTGTCTACCATGTCGAACAGTGGTTTACCACACTAAGGTATCGATCCGCGCGTGATTATAGTTGGTGTAACTGTTGCTTGCTGCAGAGCAGGTATAACAAATGGTAAAGTGCGTGGGTCTCTTTCAGGAAACACAGCAGTCCCCATTCTCGGTACCCGAGGAATTCTATGTGCTATTAGGACATTCAGCAAGGCTTAGCGAACGATCGGGCACTGGCAAGTGCACCCTCGACTTGTCCGAGTAAATGCCGAGAATCACAACATACCACGTGTCGCAAATTTCTTGGGCACGTGATAAGAACCTTAAAATACATGTTAAGGGTGGCTGTTCACACCTCCGTTATAAGCCATGCCAATGCCACCCATGTGTCATTGAAAGATTGCCAAAAATGGGTATTTGTACATAATATTTTACACATTCGCACTATATCTTAGATAAAATATCACATATTTGCTATAATCTAGCCAAACCTGACCATTATAATGGCAAGTGGTCCATTACACGCTGCTTACAATGGGGGCACGTGACAATGGACCAAATAAATTTGCGACACGATGTAACGAGTCTCCTTGCTTGACACTAATACACACAACAGGAGGTGACTGCATCTTAAAACGAGGCAGATTCCCGGAGCTCTAACATGATCGGTTCCGTTTATGCAGGACAAAGTCCGAGGCAAGCCTAAGGCAAATGCGGACATTTTCGGCTGTGATGTGATTGACAGCGTGCCAAGTATATACGTAGACCCCAATGTCTGACTCTAGTATCCCTAAAAGTTTAGTGCAGTTGAACCAGATAGACGGCAGTCAGAACCAAAAATTTTGCTGAGGCGATGTCTTAGCAGGAATTTCCTTAAGTGGTGGGGGCAGGACTGTGATAGACTCGACTGATTCACGCCGGGGCAAGGGGGCTCGAGCAGGTTGTTGAGATAAATAGTGCTTGTGAAGAATCCGTGAGTGGAGTCCAATCATAATATCGGCACCATGGGACAGCTCTTTCTGAGCAATCCGTTTCATGAGGTCAGGGAAACCTTCGACGATGGATGCACTTGCTATCTTTTGCGCAAGTAAATCAAGTTCCATTTCCAGAATGGGCGGATACCTGCTTGCAGCGTCGCTCGTAAGGAATGCGGAGGACATATGAAAGGTACACGAACTTTCCGGCAAAACTGCACGCCAGTTCTTGTAATAAGTTTTTTTCATCCACACTGCTACGAATAGAAGCAAAGGCCTGATCACGGAGTTTTTCGATACCGAGCTAGATTGTAACCCGTCAGGAAATGCCTCGACAGAAACTGAGATTTGCCCAAACCTTGGTCGCTAGGCTGTACATCGACTTTGCCGAGCATTGCGGCCTTGGCTTTGCCGTGCGAGAAAATCTTTGAGGCCCTTGTGGGCCCGACGACTTGAGAGGCGAAAATGCAATATTACCTGTGTAGAGATAGTACATGAGGGAGTACCATCTACAGGGTGTAAGTCAGCCATACATCTTTGGTGGAGGCACAACATACGTCTCAAATGCGGTATCCTTGACAAAGACATGGCAGCCCCGGTCAGACAACGATGTCATGCTGTTAGGCTGGACATTCTGGGAACTCCACGATAACATTGGACTGGTCGCGTCTAAGCCATTCTGTTGGACGGGAAAGGTATAATCTCCAGCAGAACTTGATGCATCCGCTAAGTAGGGATGTGAGTCCCTATCGTCATAATCGGAACCTGTGACCACACGTGAGTGGGTTGATGATAGTAAGACGTCTCCTGGGCACTATAGCACCAATGTTAAAAGGTGTACTGGGTGCACTAACCAGTATCACTTTTGACAATGGTGCCGTCGTCCTCGTCTTCGAGGTCGCCGTCACTTCCATAACCATAGTCATCCAGCTGAAGCCCATCAAAGACAACATCCGTTGTCTTCACATTGATTATCACCGCGTCAGATGGAATGACATTCGAGCTGAATACTGATCAAGAGCGATCAGTAACTACTAGGATGTCGTAGTACTAATAGAGCTCACGATCGTCGAAGTACTTTGCACTGCTCTTGAGGAGAGCGGTGTTGGCATTTAACGTACGCGGATGGAGTACTCTCGACCTTGATCTGCGGGAAAACAGATGAAAATGAGCATCGATAATGTCCTCTGCCAACAACGATTTTCGGAGGAGTTCATCGGTCCACGCCGGCATTCCAATAGATGGCTTTAAGGATGAAGAGGGCATCTGGGGTGTGAAGGGGGAATGCGAGATCAAAAATACGTGTACAGTTATATACCCTCATGCTCGTTTTTCGGGCACCCGTTTCCTGATGTTATTGATATACCAATCGTGGACCAGCGTAGATCGTCCTTGAGAAAGACTTCCATGGTAATCGATTAAGCGTTGAGTTTGCATGATGAAATATGGGGTGCTGGTAGATTCCGATCGTCGCCCACCACCGCTCGTCATTCCAGCTTGGCAGCTCCACTCGCAAGCGCTTCGTGCTGGAGACCCACTGGTGGACCCTTGGAATTAAGGAAAGCAAATTCAAAGCTACCTGTTGAGTTTACATAAGCTGCACTTATGTTCTACGTCAACCAAGACAAACAACGCGTCTGCCACTTGTAAAGTCCCTACTCACTTACCAATACAAACACACCTCATACTAGCACTGCATATTTTTTCCCTCCAGTTTTTAGGTCATCTTCAGGAAAGCGACCTAATGCATGTCTTTATCGTGGGCGGAACGCAAGGTGTTACTGGGTTCCCTTCTTCGGGTTCAAGATGACGACCGTGAGGAGGGTTTGGCGCTCGACAGAGTCTTGCATGGACAAAACGTTGTCGGGAAAACGTGTGCGTAGCAGTTCGAGTTTTTTTTTTTTTTTTTGACTGCGGTTTGTGACGGTTTTCAGCGACTACGATCAAAATCGATTCTCTGCGTTTCTCTGACAAGGATCTCGCTGTACTCGGTGCTTTAGACCACGGACAATTTGGAGTCGTGCGACCACTTATTTTGCGTTCGGATCACTTGGAGCTTACGATGCTCATCAGATCGACGTGGTGAACTGCACTTTGGATGGGCGTGTATACGTACGGAAGTCTATCGAAAAAACATTTGCTTTGCGAGCTCGCGAGGTAAAAGCTTGCAATTCTTCAGAGAACCTATCTTGATTCCGCTGTTGTTGCCAGCAATGCTCGCCTCAGATAGAGCGTGACATTCTACTTCTATCCAAACGTCAAGACTCGCTATGGGTACCTCATCTATTGTGTGCATATCAAACGCCTTCCCACCTCTGCCTCGTCATGGATTACGCTGAGGGAGGTACTTTATGGGACGTGTTGGAGTCAAGTCCACTGAATGGAAGAATATCTGAATCTGACATTTTATGGTGGGTGCCACAGGCAGTCCATGCGATTCACTGGTGCCATTCTCAAGGATTCGCCCATCGGTAAGTCTGAAATGGTGGAATAAAGGTGATATCTCTGACGTGCCAGACAGCGATATCAAACCACATAATTTCGTCCTAACATCCAACTATCGGTTATTACTTATAGATTTTGGTTCCGCGGCACCACTTCAACCCCGCGAAGCAGACGGCAGTCAATTGATTCCTCAGCAGTACTGTCTAGTTCCTTGTGGAACATGCGATTATATATCACCTGAAATACTTCAAGCCCATGAAGATGCCCTGGTGGCACTCGAGCTTTCAGACCAGAGTTCTATTACTACTCCACGCGCTCAGCATAGCATATGTGGTTTGGAAACAGATTGGTGGAGTTTGGGGGTGATGATCTATGAGCTTGCATTCGGAATTACACCCTTCTTTGCTAAAGATATCAGGACGACGTATCTTCGGATAATGGATCACGAAGTGAGTGCCTTCCTTGTTCTTTCGGTGTCGGGTGTAAAATCTTTAACAGACGAGTCTGAGATTTGATAAATCGTTAGCAGTTTCTGAAAGTTGTCGAGATTTATTGCGGAGGTCCGTCTTGCTGCATTATCGGTTCTATGGTGTTCTGAGAGCGGTTAGGCTGCTGACAAATAGAGAGGGCCGTCTTGGCCGATGCAGCGTTATGGAGATTATGGAGCACCCTTTTTTTGGGAACGTTGACTGGTCACTGGTCGGTAAAGGTGGGGGGTGCTGTAGATTGTGTAAGGATCGCTTGATGCAATGTTCTTCTCAGAAATGCTGCCGGCTGGCATACATGTTCCGCAATTCGTTTACTCGATGCCATCAACTGGATTACGAGGACCGGTGTCGGAGTTACCTGAAGATACTCAATCACATGCCTTCGCATTCTCCGCACTTTTCCAATCTTCTTCTGAATATTCTTCATCTGGGGTATCCGCACTGCGCTCTGTTTCCAGAACTAGAAGTATATCCAGTTCTCTCCAGACGGAGGCGGCTTTCATCGGATTTTCTTGGGGCCCTTCAAAGTATGCTTTCCTGTTAACTGCTGGTCCGGTCAGGGGAGGTTTGCCAGATACTCCAATGACTCCCCGACCCTTGGGACCCGTTCAGTCCAGGTTGTCTTCCGGCGGGTTCGAGAGGGTGCCATCGACGCTCCTGAATGCATTTGCGACGCCAATACGCTCATACAACCTATCTGCCTACCACACACTCCCGCGCCCTAGCACCATTCGTTGTACAGCAGCCCGCCGTGCTGTTTCTGACCGAGAGGCCATGCAACAGCTAGTCGATTGTATTGGTATGAGTGCGCGGAAAAAGGTCCTGGCGAGCGGCCGTAAGCCAAGGATACTAGACTCGCTTAGCAGGAACAGTGCAAGCACGATTAGGAAAGAGTTGCGGTTTGGTCCACCTCCAGTTGTGTCTACCAAGTCCCTTGATTCTACGGACTTTCCCCCTGTCAATGCTTCGTTGGACTTGCAGGGCTTGGAATCGGGGTCGGAGGGACCGCCAAGTCCCAGCCCAAGCCCACGGCCCGGTTCTGCCATGTCTACGTTGAGCCGCCGGAGTGTCACACCAACGACCACGGTCTCTTACTCTGCCCGCCTTCTGAACATACCGTCTGCATCGCAGT
This sequence comes from Pisolithus orientalis, assembly GCF_024613125.1. NCBI lineage: Eukaryota > Fungi > Basidiomycota > Agaricomycetes > Boletales > Pisolithaceae > Pisolithus > Pisolithus orientalis. The sequence continues at coordinate 740 of NW_026261029.1, read as the reverse complement.
CTGCCATTTCCCAAGAACCTTCAAGTCTGTATTCAGACGTTAAATGGAGGGAAGATCCGATCTCGTTGCTCCAGGAAAGGCACGCCGTCCCTCGTGTCCCGGTTGGGGGAAATTCAGCTACGCTTGGATGATCTTAGAGCGACGATAGAGCGGTAAGGCTGTATGTTGCTCTAGGAAAATATTAGCTGACCTTTTCGTCACGCGTTTGTGGGACCCATATGTCAGCTACGGTTAGGTACATACACTCTAGGTTAATCGCTGCCGGCAGTTGCTGTACCTAGGGTGGATTAGCGGCAAAACTAATAAACTTGTCAATTCCGGTAGATCATAATTAAAGGAATGCCTCGCGCCTTTAATTGAGCAACAAGCGATCGTGAGTTCAGCCCTTCGACGACCTTGAACTACCGCAAACTGCAGCATATCCCGCCAGTCTTCGTGCCAAGCCGTACACCATGTATGAGGCCTGTTGTCTGCGCGTGTGATGCTAAGAAAGCAATATGTGCGAAGATATTTGGTTCAGCGTCACTGTTCTCATATCGAAGTGGATCTGGATGGACTTCATTGTTGGCGTGAACGGAAAGGTCTTGCTTGGGTCTGTTGCACTACCGATCGACTATCCGAGCCAGAAAGGGGCTTTGTCGATCTGGTTCCGAGTTAGACAGCGTGGGAATGTCAGAGGTATGGTTAGTTGTTGTCGTCATTTGGGACGACAGGCAACAACATTCGTATACCTTCTAGTA
>NW_026261028.1:0-28217 GCF_024613125.1 Pisolithus orientalis | reverse complement strand
AAGAGAGACGAAGTCAGGCGGCGCGACGGCTACCAAAAGATCATCAAGAGCTGTGAGCAAGCTACGAACGACGGCTACGAATGGTTGTGGATAGATACCTGCTGCATCGACAAGCGGAGCAGTTCAGAACTATCCGAGGCCATCAATTCGATGTATCGGTGGTATCGAAATGCACAGGTGTGCTATGCGTACCTCAACGACGTTGATGGGTCGGTCTTCCCTGTCAGGCGAGATGTCATCAAGTTTGGCAAGTCCTTTGGCTGGCCAGAGTGGTTTGTGCGAGGCTGGACGCTACAGGAACTCATCGCCCCAAAGCAAGTCGAGTTCTTCAACAAGGACTGGGTGTCGATTGGCAACAAACGACGCCTTGCACCTGTGTTGCAGGAAATCACCGGAATTCCCACCGAAGTTTTGAGGGTCGGCCTGGATGTGAAGCGTCTCTGTGTCGCAGAAATTATGTCCTGGGCAGCTAAGCGGGAGACGACACGCGTGGAGGATCGGGCATATTCGCTGATGGGGTTGTTCCGGGTTAACATGCCCATGTTGTATGGAGAGGGCGAGAAAGCATTTCAGAGGTTACAACTGGAAATCATCCGCACGTCCAACGATCACAGCATATTTGCATGGAATCCATTGAGGCCCCGGACAGGCAGTGTCCTGGCTGATGACCCGAGCGACTTTTGGCGTTGTAGCGGAATCGCGAAGTTGGAACCCAATGAATTTGCCGACAGACTGATGAAATACATCGAAGAGAACAACTCGGTAATCCCTGGTACATCCAGCGTAACTCCACGAAGATCGCGACCAACCCAATACATTGGTGCAGACTTGCATGGTTGAGGTGGCGCCTCCGATCGCTCAGCCAGCCACTTCGCACATTCGCTATCAGCAATGGGGGTATCCAGGTGTGCTTGCCCGTCATTCCCCTTTCCAACTCTCCGTTCCACTGCAGGGCTGTATTGGCATGCGGCTATGGTGAGGTAGGGTTGGTCAGCATTGATTTGGTATCCTCTGGATCCAGCTTCGACAGAGCTTCAGATGCGTTGCACCTTCCATACATTAAGGCGTATCCAGAGTTCAAGACACTCTATCTCACTCATCACCAAGATGCCAACGAGATGCACCGCGGGTTTGCACTTGACGACAAGCATGCTTCATACCATGGATTCACCCGCCGCGGCACCTACCCACGCGAGTTTAGAGGCGATTCTGTCACGCTTTCATCTCTTAAAGACGATCTCATTGTTATAGTCTATGCCAACGATGATGCCAGCTCTCGCTTTGCAGTTGGCCTTGGTTATTACCTCAGCCAAGGATGGGTGCACGTTTTCTATGATGAAGACTCTCCAACTCAAGGAACGGACTGGAGAGACTTTGGCAGGCGAGCATATTATCGAATGGGCGGTGCCCGTGCTGATCACGCTCGGAATATGCCCAAACAAGAGCATGAGGACGAGCGTAGCAATGACCACTTCATCAAGCATGCTCACCTTCCTAGATCAATCTGGGCTGCGAGGGTAGTCTGGGGCGACGGGAGATGGGCAACTTCAAGCTCATGGTTGACGTTGAGCAATGTCCTGGTTGCTGTGACGGACCACGCGGATGGACAACTACATCAGTTGGTACTTTCTCCCCCGTGTGCATGCGGTCCTGACCATTTGTGTTATCATAGAACGATTGGAGTGGCCTTGATATGCCGGGGCCTATGAACCCGGTTCGCCACACTTATCGCTTGCACCTGGACGGGTGTCAAGTCCGGCTTGACAAGTGTTCTGGTCAACAGATTGCGGTGAGTTATGCCCTGCATACCCACCTTAGTGATGAGCCTGATATATCCAGCTGGGTGACTACGGTGATTATTCCAATGGCACTCTTATATGCACTGGAAATATATACGAGGATATGCGTACACTTGGTATCAACACCATGGATTTGGCTGATTGCTCTACGGCCTCCAGCAAATCTGACTATGCAGTACCAATGATGGAGAATGAGTATGATCTTACGGTGGCATATCATGACGAGGGGATGCACCTGGCGCTGCGTCGATCGAAGGGCCTCTCACTTCCTGTCAACGAATGTTTTGTGTTGCTACTGAAAGCCCTATCCACCCGTGCTGCAGGCAAACATTTGGTGATCGCGGTCATAAAATGCTCAGATTTCTGTACATTTGATGATGATGGAGAACAAAGGGACTCGGGGGGCGGTGGGTTTTCCACAAGGATCGCACCCTGACTTTTTGACTTTCAAGTATCAGAACCAGCCTCAGACAGTGGGAGCCACTCTAGAGAACCACGGGTTTTGACTCCACTATATGCGGTCGCAAGCCCCCAAGTCTGGCGAAAAGAACCGCCTTGTCGACAGAGAAGGGAACAGTTCCAAAGTATTCGGTAAGCCAATGGGATCACTATGTGTGCTGCTATTCTGATGCTGTGTTTCGGCATGTAGAAAACACTTCTACGCCCTCGTGAATATGGTACCTTTTCTTATCACGTTTTGGGCTTTCATTGCTGACCACAGATGTTCAGCACGAAATTACAGGTCCCAGAGCCCGTCACAAGTCTGTAGTGCGTTCCAGGCGTGACAGCTGTCAAACACAAACTCACCCTTGGGATGGCAATAGCACAGACAGAAGAAAGATCGTGCGATAAATTTCTTCTCGGACATGTTCGGTCTCAAGTATCTGAGAAATTACGTGCGGATTCATATTTTCACTGCCTCGTCTCGCTCACACCCACCGTTAAATGTAGGTCGGTGAAATTACATTCTTCGAACGGTTCCCCTGGGCGATTGAAACCGATTCACTCAGCGAGGTTTCTGTAGGCACCGCAGAAGGTTAGCCGATCACACACAAGCATACTCATCCGCATACTTACATCGCAGCTCTAGAAGACGAATTACTAGCAAGCGCACCAAGATTGTCGTGCACTGATTGGGCAATGACGTGTAATCTATTTGTGGGCAGCCGCCAACTTGATGCTGCACGAGATCCACGGCTTGAAGTTGTGTTACCTCAGTTGTGCAGGCGGTGCCAGACTCTTTCTGCTTGGGATATTACATCGCGTCGGTATGATGAAATGCAAAAAGTGCAGAACGAGTCGAAGTCCGTAGCACATAGTCTGGGTGCTGGTGTAAGTGTTGCTACTGGCAAGAGGGGGTTGGAGCTAATTCGAATCTCAAAAAGCTACTCAATTACATATGGACTACCTTCGACTTTGCATCCGTTGGGATTGAGCACTCGTGAGGACTTCTATTACATCGGATTGTTTCGGTTTTCTACCATGCAATACTCCAGATCGATAGATGTGGGAAGGTGCATTGAATATGATAGGTCAGCACCATATCCACTGACGTTCAGCAGTCGGCCTCTTGAACGCCGTATGTAGGCAACTCGACTTTCATTCCATGGTACGAGAGATAGAGGTGCTCCAAGCGAAACTTAATGCAATAGAGGATGAAGACGAACAACGAGCACTGGAGGAGGACGTCACAGGCAAGGCAAGTACAGCATCAACTTGTTACTTTTTGACACTGACTGCCGATCTGTTAATAGATCCTATGGCTCTGTTGGTGTGGGATCTGTGCAGAAGTGGACCAATTGTTACCACAGGCGAGTCAACTCTCTGACCTCCATAGATGTCATTTGACATGATTCAGGTTGCGGATTACATTCGGAGCGAACGCAAGTTCGTGATAAGTGGCGTCCCACGCTTGACCGTGGCAATGTCACCGCCGTCAGTAGGGATTACGGGCAATCTTAAATTCGTTGATGACGGGTCCATTAGCAAACCCAAGCGATGATCAAGTTCACTTGCAGCGGTAGGTATCACATTTGGCGGATCGCATCGATATAAATTGCTGGATATACATTGTTCTAGGGATCTTGTTTGATGCCGGAGCGGGCACATCGAAACATCAGTTGCTGCTTGCTGCTCGGGCTGCGGAGCAAGCGAAGTGGTCTGGCACAATTGTTCCGTGGGACACCAACACCAACATGCAAGGCCCAAGTACAAGCTTTCAAACGCCCCCCACGCCAGCGGTGTAACTAACATGGATTTTGGTAAGTATGTCCTCGTGCTGTAACTTCGTTTGGATAAATTCACCTTGCTGATGGTGATCGTGAAGTTGTTGAGAATGTCGTAGTCAACACTTACTAGCTGGTTCCACGAAGTAACGAGTCTCCTGGTCTAATCTTGTTGTAGTAATAGTTTTATACAAGAAGTAACCTTCTGTACATTAAACAATTCGAGACGAGTCCAAGGGACAAATTCAAGTATTGCTGTCTCCCATTCTAGGCCGATGTCCTGTATTGGAAAAAGAGTACTCATTAGCCGTACCACGTTCGGTCATCGACCGCGGCCACTCCTTGCAAAAAGTGGGGGCCGAATCCCTGGTGGTGAACACGAGCACGGTGAAACACCAGAGGTTCAGAAAGTGATCCAATTGCAGTTGCGGGAACAGGCAGCTAAGCCAATAGTGCCTTGAAAGAATGCATGATCTTCAGTCACTACGCCTACACAACCCTACGCTGGCACCCACGTGTCGCACAAGCGATGGCTTGGCAGTGTCGAACCGTGGCTAGTGTACAGAAAGGAGTTGCAGTCATTCTCTTAGCGAGGAGGTTGGGGAATGATATAGAATCCCTGGCAGTCTGCGGTACGGTGTACCTCACGCCAATCGGATCGCCTCGTTCAACCTCAAGCTCGCCGAAACGCTAGGAACCCACGACGTATAGTGTCACTGTCCTTGATATAAGTGCTGCCTGTACCGTACACATGCAGTGCTAGCTTGAGGTCTGAGGTCATTTTCATACTAACCTGCGATACACTCCACTTACGTGCTTGCATAGTTAAACACGAAAACCTTCCTTCATGGACACCTCTCCAACGTTTCTGGAGGCATCGGCCTATCATGTCATTATACTAATGCGGCATCTCCTAGTGCAAATGTCAGGGTGATCCGGTAATTGCTGAATGCTGTCAATCGAACTTGCTGCCCACAGTATCCTGAGGAGAAGCATGTTCCGAAAATCAGTATGAATCCAGACATTGCAGGATAATGATGGCCCGTGCATACTCAGTTTGATATCGGGCGTAAGGTCAGATTTTCATAAGTAGCGTTGGTAATTCCTCCATCTGATCGATTCTGGGCAACTCCTGCTCCAATTTGGCAATCTGCATCGGTCACTTGCTCCACGCAGATCGCCCCAGCAAAGTCTCGGAGAAATCCCCGGGAACAACCTGCCTAAACGCACCGAACCCCTGTTGGAGATGCTGACCACCCTCTCCTGCAGATTCCTGATGCCGTCCAGAAACAGATGGTCGTCCGCTGATATCACATTGTTAAGAACGTGCCGCATAACTTTCTAGTTTGTCTGCACTCGGCTCACCCCCTTTCAATGCTATGCCGCAAGCAAGCCAACGTATCAGGTTTGTGTTTAGCGCTCTCTTCTATGGATATGTTCCAGCGCATGTCCACTCGGCGCTCCATAAGTGAAACAGAAAGTCAACTGAATGAGAAACGACATGCATACATGGGCATCAAAAACCATGTCGCCGGGGTGCAGATTCAAGAAGCAGGCGACCACAGCTGCACACGTACGTTGGCAAAGATCATCCGGGAAACAACCACGCGATTCGGCTGTTAACGACTCTCTCGCGCTTGAGCGAGTCCTCTCATTGGCCAATAAGTGTCTTACCGAGTGCGAAAGAAGTCTTACGACAAGTCACTTCCAAATGAAGGTTGTTGTGGACTGGTATTCCTTCGGGTAGTTTCGTAGACGTAACTCGATGCCAGTGGTACATCGCGCAAATCGCGCAAATAATTATAATCGAACAACCGGGCTGTAGTTGCGCGCTGTGTGAAGATTGAATGTCAGTTAAGTGAGTTCTGTTCTCATAATCTCATGAGGGGCCAATGGCACACTCCCCGTGACTAGGAGTATTGCACAGCGTACCGAGATGAGATTTCGGCACACAGTTGGGGGGGAAGGGGGCTGGTCCTGTAGCCATACAACTGTACACCCTCGGACCGGAGGTCGGCGCTTTGCAGAGTACCCCAGTATACTGGTGCCTGACTACGAAGGCGAATGTCAAAGACTCCCTTGCCCTAGCAATGATTCCCTGAGTAAACTTATCTGTGCCCACGCCGGTGGTACACAATTGGGTCCACGGAGATGCCACCGTAACTGTCACCGCAGAGAGAACTGACTGAAATGTACTACGTGGAGATTCCATTTAACTGCCTCGTGTCTTGATAGGCGCCTTATAGACAGGATGACGAACAAGGGACCGCTGTCCGTGTCTGAAAGGCCTGTTCCGCATGGCAGCCGAATATACATAAAATTTTGCAACTGACGCTCACGTCCAACACTTGCATCCCTCTCTTAAGATCTGTGACCAGCAACCAGCATCGGTCTTCCGCCGCCTTTGGTCCTACGCTGGGAAACCTGGGGGGTATGTGTGATAACTTGTTGACATGTTGAACATTGTATTGACCTCTTAGAAAGATGAAGTTACTAGACGTGAGAGCTGTTCTCGACCGGGAAATGGACATCCAACAAACCGATCCTGAACGTGAAGTTCTGAAGGAGCTTGATGACAAAGGTACTCGTTATGCGATATTGTCACATCGCTGGGGCGCCGAAGTCGGTTACAAAGAGATGATTGGGCTCATGAAGATGGAGGAGCGGAAGAGAGACGAAGTCAGGCGGCGCGACGGCTACCAGAAGATCATCAAGAGCTGTGAGCAAGCTATGAACGACGGCTACGAATGGTTGTGGATAGATACCTGCTGCATCGACAAGCGGAGTAGTTCAGAGCTATCGGAAGCCATCAATTCGATGTATCGGTGGTACCAAAATGCACAGGTGTGCTATGCGTACCTCAACGATGTTGACGAGTCGGTCTTCCCTGTCCAGCGAGATGGCAACAAGTTCGACAAGTCCAATGGCTGGCCGGAGTGGTTTGTGCGGGGTTGGACACTACAGGAACTCATCGCACCCAGGCGGATGAAATTCTTCAACAAGGACTGGGTGTCTATTGGTTGCAAACGGCAACTTGCACTGATGTTGGAGAGAATTACGCACATTCCCCGGGAACTTTTGAAGGACGGCCTGGCTGGGCAGCGTCTCAGTGTCGCGCAAATCATGTCGTGGGCGGCTGACCGAAAGACAACGCGCGTGGAAGACCGGGCATACTCGTTGATGGGGTTGTTTGGAGTAAACATGCCGATGTTGTATGGAGAGGGGGAGAAGGCATTTGAGAGGCTACAACTAGAAATCATCCGCGTATCCAACGATCAGAGCATATTCGCATGGAATCCATGGAAGCTGCGGGCGGGCAGTGTCCTGGCAGAAGATCCAAGCGACTTTCGTGATCGTGGCAACATCAGGAAGGTGGAGACCAACGAATTTGTCGACAGACTAATCATATGGAGCACATTGAACGGAACGAACTTGGGAACCCCTGGTACATCCAGCGTAACTCCGCGAAGATCGCGACCAACCCGATGCACTGGTACAGACTGGCATGGTTGAGATGGTGTGCCCGATCGCTCAGCCAGCAACTTTGCACATTCACTGTCAACAATGCGGGCATCAAAGTGTGCTTGCCCGTCATCCCCTCTCGTGACACCCCACCTTATTTCAAGGCCATATTAGCATGCAGTGACTTTCGGGGTAATCTGGTCACTATCAATTTGGTATCCTCTGGGTCTAGCTTCGACAGGATTCCAATTATTGACACTATTCCCGTGGCATATCCAGAGTTCAAGACACTCTATCTTGCTCATCACCAGGATGCCAATGAGACGCGGCGTGAATTTACACTTGATGACAAGACTGCTTCGTACTCTGGATTCGCCCGCTGCGGCACCTACCCACGCAGGTTTATAGGGGACACTGTCACACTCTCATCCCACATAGATGATCTCATCGTCATCGTCTATGCCAACGCCGATGTTGGATCTTCCTTTGCTGTTGGTCTCGGATACTACCACAGCCAAGGATGGGTGCACGTTGTCTATGACGAGCACCCTGCAGCTCAAGAGGAAGACTGGACACGCTTCGGCAAGAGGGCATATGATCGAATGTGGAATGTACGTGCAGAACATGCTCAGAGTATGCCCAAACATGATCACGATGCCTATGAACGCCGCAATGACCACTTCATTAAGCATGCCCACCTTCCCCGATCAATCTGGGCTGCGAGGGTGGTCTGGGGTAGATGGAACAATTTCAAGGTTATGATTGATGTCGAGCAATGTCCCGGTTGCTGTGGTGGCCCGTGCGGATGGACGACTGCATCCGTAGGCACTTTTTCCCCCATGTGCATGCGAACATAACCATTTGCATTACTATAGAATGATTACGGTGGCCCTCATATGCCAGGGCTTATGAAAACGGTTTTCCATCCATATCGGTTGAGTCTGGATGGATGGCGGGGCCGGCTTGACGAGTGTTGTGGTCAACGGATTGCGGTGAGTTAAGTCATTCATACTCATGTTCATGTGGAGCCTGATAAAACCAGCTGGGTGATTACGGTGACTATTCTAATGGCAATTTCAATCGCACTGGCAATATATTTGAGGATATGTGGACCGCTGGCATTGACTCCACGAACTCAGCTTATCGCCCCAGGGTGTCTCGCGTATCCAGCTATTTAAGGCTAAGTAATCGCATGGAGAATTGGATTGATCTTGCCCTGGCATATCATGACGAAGAAAAACATCTGGCGCTATGTCAACCGAAGAGCCTCCAGCTTCCTGCGAATGAACATTTTGTGCTACTACTAGAAGCCTTATCCACCCGTGCTGCAGGCAAACATTTGGTAGTAACAGTCATCCAATGCTCCGATTTCTATAGAGTTGACGATAATGGAGAGCGATGGGATTCTGGGGACGGCGAGTTCTTCGCAATCATCGTACACTGCTCACCTTTTGACTTTGAGTATCAGACCTGGCCTCAGAAAGTAGGAACCACTCCACAGAGCCACGGATTTTGATTCCACTGTATACTGTCGCAAGCCCGCAAGTTTGGCGAAGAGAACCGCCCTGCACACGGAGGAGGGAACAATTCCAAAGTATTCGGTAAGCCCATGGCACGACTCTGTGTGCTGTTATTGATGCTATGTCTCGAATTGTAGGGAGCACTTTTACACCCTCATAAATATGGTAGGTTTTCTTCTCAAACATGGTGTTTGCCTGTACTGATCACCTTATCTGCAGAACCAACCAACAGGACACGATGCCCATCACAAATGTGCGGTACGTTGGACAACTATCAAACACAAGCCCATGCTAATGGTGGCAACAAAATAAACAGACGAAAAACGGAACAATCAGATTTTTCTCGGATATATTCGGTCTCCAGCATCTGAGAAATTATGTGCGTACTCATATTTTCACTAACCCGTCCTGCTCACACCCACCACCGGGTGTAGGTCGGGGAGATAACGTTCTTCGAAGGGTTCCCCTGGATGATGGGAACTGATTCACTCAGTGAGATCTCTGTAGGCAGTACAGAAGGTTGGCCAGTTACAGTTGAGCATATTCATCCACAAACTCACACTGCAGCTTTAGAGGATGACTTACTAGCGCACCCACGAAAACTGTCATGCATCGACTGGATGATGACATGCAATCTATTTATGGGCAACCAGCAATTCAATGCTGGTCAGAACCCGCGCCTTGATGCTATGTTACCGCGGTTGTACAGGAGGTGCCGGACTCTTGGTGCCAGGGATGATGCGCCGGGCCGGTATGCTGATGAAATGCAAAAAGTACAGCATGAGTTGAAGTCCATAGCATACACTCTGAGTGCTGGTGTAAGTGTTGCTACTGGCGAGAAAGCGTTGGGGCTAATCCTAATCACAACAAGCTACTTGAACATATTTGTACCACCTTCTACAATATATACCTTCAAGGCGTGTTGCAGTGAGTAGTCTTTTCACCTCAAAATATATCTTTTTATACCCTTGATCCTTCCTGGTTCCAGACGGACAGGCCAAGTGAGCCACATGGCATATGACAGGTTGGTACCATATCTACACCGTTCAGTACTCCACCTCTTGAACGCCTTATGTAGACAACTGAATACTCCCTCCATGGTACAAGAGATAAAGGCGCTCCAAGCGAAACTTAGTGCTACAGAAGATGAGGATGAACAACGAGCGCTGGAGGAGGACATCACAGGAAAGGCAAGGACATCATCAACTTGTTATCTTTCGCCACTGATCATCCATTCATTAATAGATCCTGTGGCTTTGTTGGTGTGGAATCTGTGCAGAAGTGGACCAGCTATTACCAAAGGTAAGCCCAATCATTTGTTTCCATGGACAGCATTTGACACGGTTCAGGTGGTGGATTGCATTCGGAGGGAAGGAAGCATTAGTGTAAGTGGTGCCATACACTCTAAAACGTGAAAATGTCACCGCCACCAGCAGGGATTAGAGGAAATTTACTTGGTAATGCCTTCATTAACAGACCTAGGTGACGATCAAGCTCACTTGCAGCGGTAGGTGACATTATTTGGCATATGGCGTCGGTATGAATTGCTGAATATACAGTTCTAGGATCATGTTTGATGCAGGAGTGGGTACATCGAAATATCAGTTGTTGCTCGACACTCGGGCTGCAGAGCAAGCCAAGTGGTTAGGAGCAACTATTTCGAGGGATGCCACCGACACCGGCACCCAAGGTATCATTCCGAGTACAAACTTCCAAACTTCCTCATCGTCAGTGGATTAGCAAACATGGAGCTTGAAAAGTGTGTCGCGTGCGCCGAGGGGGTATACAAATATGGAGTCCAGATGCGGTGTGACAGAATTGCATACGTCGTGGTTGCCATCGTCAAGATTATCCAGAATGTTGACACTATATTTCAAGAAAGTCCTCTGCTTAATGCTTGTCTCTATGTCAAGATGTTTTTAGACATATTAATCTATCTGTGAAACGAGCTCGACACTTCGTGAATGACTAGTGGGTTTTGATTATGTAAGCTCACAAGTTCACCCGAGAAGCTCGAAAATGTCTATTAGCCCTGATACACTCTTCATACCGCAAAGCAGTTTCTGAATATTCGAATATCACTGAACTCACCATGTCTGTCTTCGGCTCGCCAACTGGACTCTAATCCTCCCAAAGAAATCGCTTTAACAGCGGTTTCGTATTGACTGAGAGCTTCACCCAACAGCGAATAGACGGATGTCACTGTCTTCAAACGAGCCTTGAATAACTAGGGCGCAAGTTGTTCAAGAAAACCCTTTCATGCAAACTGTCACTCACCGCCTCCCTTGCTCCCTTGCTAGCCATATCCAAGCTTTTTTCAATCCCCACTATGTCTGCGTGGATCTGGGTACCCAAAAATGTGAGTTCCGGAGGTTTTGCGAAACATAAGCCTGGATATGGCGCTCACGAAGGACCAGATTTGAGGGACCACCCAAAGCTTATTCCCGATAACGCTCAAGTCGGACAATGCAGGTTCCAGGATTACTTGCATTCTTTTCAGTCCCTCGAGAGCCAACAGTTTGGCATCCAATTCGCTGCGTTTGCGCTGAACTTCGTCACCACTTTCGGCGAATATAAAATGTGGTTAGTATCATTAACGAATCGCCGTAGACGTGCTACATACTATTCTTCTTTAGATTGTCTAAGAATGTTTTTCCTTCCTGTACTGCTCGTACACCTGAAAACTACATGACTGACTTGCCGATCAGTCCTCCGTGGATCACACATATACACCCACTGCGGCTCCAACCCATAGTAGGGGACAAAGAATACCGAGAGCAATAGCTCCAGCTGCTAAGGTCCCGAGACCAAGTGCAGAGGTCGCACTTAAGAATGCCTGCAGCGAGGTGGGTGCGGAATTCTATTAGTTAGGGCTTCATGACACTTACTTTAGATGTCAATCTGCACGTTGGAGGTGGCAAGGTTGCCGTCGGTCGGAAAACTAAAAACAATGAACTGCGATGCACTTCTGAATGTTTTCCTTTGTGGTTTTGATGTCCGCGACCATTTGAAGGATGTCCTCTTTAAGTTTGTTTCTCTGTTTCATCCAATCCGTGACGCCTTTATAGAAACTGCCAATGCAGGTCTGCAGGTCTACGAAACCTCGGGCTAGATCCCTGGACTCGTTCATTCCCACTTTCAATTTCTGCGCAGACAAGTTAGTTGGCTGCTACTCGCTTTGTACTGCATTAAACCTACGGCTTGGTAAGCCTTTATCTTCTCTTTCCTCGCGTCAAGGCTAACGGTAGCATCCGCCAGGACCTTGAGGAAGCTCTCCACGAAATCTTGGGATGGTCAAGACATGGCAGTCAGAAGCGAAAGCAACAAACACCAACCAGCTGTAGTGAGCCGGGCTCGACTTACAACCTCCTGTGACATCTGCAGTAGTGTGACCCATTCCTATTGGAGTGTCAGGAAATAGTTTCTAAAGTCATTAGATGCGGATACACCTGTTGGTGCTTAGACCAAGTTTCCCCGAAGCTGGAAAGATCATCAGCTTGTTCTGGCGTCTCCGCAGTGTTTCGGGCATCGACGAGAGCATCAGCAACCCTCTCGAATGAAAGCCCAATCGTTACGGCGGCGTCCCCAAGATTTTCGATCTCGTTCTGAAGCGTCGCTTTTGACTGCGGGGCGGCGAGGACCTTCTGTGCCTTTTTATAATTTTCTTTTTCTTCTGATTCTTACAGCGCAGCGATCGCCCGATCTTCACTATTTGACTCTGTTTCATCGTCACCTCCCCAAAATGGGACCAGTTTCTGGATGCTGGCACCTCGTCTAATAAGGCTACTGATATCTTCTACGCCAGGGATACGATTTTGGACGTCCTTCAGTGCGAGCGAAAGCTTTTGTAATTTATCTGCATCTGGGGACATCATGTTCTTCAGGTCGTCCAGCCCTGGCGCGAGCTTTCGCAATTTAGCCAAGTCTGGCGTTAGTTTTTGCGTGTCCCCAATGTCGGAGGCTTTCAGTTTCTGTCCAACGTCCTGCTTCAGCTTGCTGACACCTACGTTGAACCTCATAGTGTCAATTCAAACACCTAATGGCAGAGGACGATGGAAGGGAGGTAGGTGGTTCATAATTGCCGCGCAATCGTAACTTGCTAAATGTCATACTCTACACAGGAGATGAATCTTAGGCCATCGTGCTAGGGTACATGAATGAGGCCTTCGCATGTTTGGATTCCCTTCGGCTACAAGGGATAGGACACTTTCAGTCACTCTTCGCATCCCGATGGGAACAGTGCGCCTCTAACTTGGATTGGAATAAATTCATTTGATTGCAATGTGCATAGTGCACCAGACAAGGACACATTCAGACAACCGTTATTTCCTTCGGCTAGGAGATCGAAACTTTGCAGCCATTCTTCGGGGAGATTGAACGTAATGTGAAGAGGCCATTTGAAGACGGCGTCAAGTGGTTACTATACCGGTATCTGAACCTTATGAATTGGTCCGGATAGTCCTGATGCGCATCTGGTGATTGGCGCCAGCCTCAACCCACCTAGAATTGCATGCATTTTCGTTCTGTTTGTATTGAACACGATGCAGGGCTGCGCAAGGCGTTCCATTCCATTGGATGGGTTACTTGTTCTTCTCAGTTACACAGCATCATCGACAGCATACGTAAGAATACGAAGTGAATTTCCTCAATACTTCGTAGTTGAGATACGGCAAACCACGTATCAAACATCGCTTAAGGACGAGTGTCGCCCTTACCGCTCATTGCATTGCGTCCTTTGAGCTCTTGCATAACTGTCTAACGCAATACCAAGAGGAGAATACGTGATGCGCAAGGCAGAAACCTTGGGATTCTGGTGTTAAAAGTGCATCAACACTATCAAACGAAGAGAAAAATGAGTCGACTAACGTAATCCATGCCCGGTGGGTCTGTGTTCATCAGGTCTACCAACTCGAGGGATTCTTTGGTGAGCTTTTATGCGAAGGTCAGCGGATATTAGATAGTACCAGAAGTAAAGATACCAAATTATAAACATCGTTTAGACACGTAAGTTCACTGGAAAGGGTGCTCGTGTTACTTTTCAGGTTGTCGACGTCCTTCAGTATCGCTGTACTCTTATCGATTGCACACTGAGTTGTACGCAGAGCATCAAGTCGAGCATCGAGTCGCAACATCAGCGCATCTTCGGCGCGTCCGACTGGCGTGGTATGTGTAAGCCTGCCTAACTATCCAAGCTCAGGCGTACCTCCGCCAGGGCCTCTAAGAGGTGTAACAAATTAGCGGTACCTTCCTTGAGCGATGTGGACTGCACAAATAAGTGTAAGTAAACAATGAAGAAGCATAAAAACACTTCGCATACAATCGCTTCAATGGCGCCACCTGGTGACCCAAGCAAAATGCTCTTACTTGCCAAGATAGAGACACGAAGAGCTTCGGAAGTTAGTGTGAATGTCAAACCAGCCCCAGTACACACACCCATGTATCTGCGGGGAGGGAATACTAATGTCAGATGAGAATCGCATCGCCTCAAACCTCAAACGAAGCCCACAATGTGGAGGGAATTCCATTCTGCTGACAAGATTGCCTCATTCGCTGATACGCGTCGGCAGCCAAGGTAGCAAAGGGTAATACTGAACTTGGCTATGGAGGTGCGTGAGATACAGTGATCCACTGCTAAAGGAGAAGATTACTAGCCAACGGAAGGTTGGTTGGAGCCCTGGAAACCAACAGGAATTCAGTTGAGCAGAGTTCAGTGGAGAACCTAACGATTTACCGGCTGGACCCCGATTCGCATCGAGCGATTTCTTTGTTCAGCTCGTTAGTTTCAGGTTTCAGAGCTTTTTCCGCAGCTTGTGCATCTTCCAGTCGCTTGCGTGTGATGGTCGAGAAGTCTCCTGGTGCATCGCAGAGATTATCAAAGTCTTGTTCCATCTGGGAATCAATCTCGCCGCTCCCCAGCCAATGCTGGGGATAATTCGTATATAACAAGAAAGCAAAACGTGAAGGACGCTGCATACTTTGATGACAGCCTCGAGTTCTTTAACCTTCTCATCGTTAGTGATGTCCGCCTCCAACAAATGAGTCAACAAATCGCCGCAGAAATCTGACCATCATCCGTCAACGGTGTGGAAATCCCTTATCAAGAATATGTCACCTTTAGTAACAGCACTGGCTTTCGCCGCTGTCTCTCTCGACTTCCAAACAAGCGCACATAGCTCCGGAGGATACGCGGTAATCGTCAACGATAGATGGGATGCGGCAAGAAAGGGCGACCCGCTTCACGAAATTTCTTGAATTGGTCGTTCGAATCAAGGAGTCTCTGAAAGAGCTCCTCTGATCTGTAGGAATTGCTTGTCAATGGCGGCCACCTTCAAGTGCCGACCAGATCGGCAATCTCCTCCAAGTTCAGCCCTGTGACATCCCTGTATTCCGGAGGAGGGTCCTGCCTTAAATGAGCTTCAAGATCAGCGAACGTACACTTACGCCACCGTCGAAACACTTTGAGGGAAGGACATCTCTGAGATTGTGGATTGTGATTTTCCCGCCATCCAGTCCGCATAGTGAGAGAGTGACGCAGAGGATTTCTGTAGTATGTAAGATAATGCTACTGATTTGTTTGTGGGACATGCAATCCCATAGCGTAACCGATGAGCCCGCGGAACATGCAATGAATCTGCCGTTGGATGCTATAGACACCAGTTGAGAGGAGTTTGCGTGGATCGACCATTCTGAATACGAAGACTTAGAAAGGTCGAAACAAGCGATCTTGCTTGTACACGCAACGAACAGTTGTTGGCCATCAAATGACCAGGTCAACGGAGAGCGCGACCATGAACCGGTTGAACCCTTTTGACCTGAATCGAACAAGATATCGCCATTGTGGGTATTGTAGACGCAGAAGCCGTAATCACGCGAGGCGGTAGCAAATCGACAGCCATCTGGGGAGAACTTGACACCGACAACGTGAGGGTGTGGGAGGGGAGGAAGGAGTCGTTTGCTGGAAGCGGTGCCGAATATCTGGATGTTGTTGAAGTCTACAGAGGCGATTTTAGTGCAATCGCTCGAGATATCGACCCCCAATACCGAGTTGCCGTGTTCTGCGAACTCGCGCACTTTCTGATGATTGGCCACGTTCCAGACGATTGCCTTTTGGCCTGAGTCTCCAGTTACCACCCACCGGCCATCCTGGGAGACGACAATGGAGCAGACGTAACCCTGTTCGGCTCGGATGGTTGGACCTTGTTGCTGTCCGCCTGTAATGTTCCATCGACGAATTTCACCTTCTTCATGTCCTCCTACGACCTGACTTTCACCCACAAAGGTGATGGCGACCGCGTTACTCCGAGTTACCAAATCAATCCGTTTCGCACCTTTAGCAAGCTGTCAGTAGGGCCGCCTCAGTCTCTCTGGCTGCTGGTACGCACCCATCGTTATCGCTAGCGAGCTCGCCAACACAACCGCTCGTCCTAGAGTTTGGAGGGGGGAAAAACGGTGCCGTCGTAGACTCGCTCGCGGTATCTAATATACGGACCATACATCTCTCAAGCCATGTACAAGTCAGGGTGTCGACGAAGATTTGGCGGTGGAGCGTTACCACTTTGGTAGTAATCCCTGAGCCTCATCATACGACCCCCCCAAGTTCCGGCGTTTTCAGGTCTGCGGAAATCACGTTTAGGGCAAGGGTTGGCGGAAACGTGTTAAAGGAAGACGTGGTAATGTATCGGCATGTCTACCTACAATCATCCAATCCCAGAGGTAGGATGTGATACATACAGCGGACTGGCGATATTGGCTAGCGTCTGCATGCGACAAGAATATCTCAATGCCGTGGTAACGTCAGGTGAGTGACTCAAGCACGTTCTGGCGGGGTGCAAGTGGATTTTCGAATAACTGACCCTGAACTCAGCACAGGCACCGATGGCGTAGTGCTTTTTTCCTGTTCTTGCATTCGGCGGACATGATGTCCTATGATCTTCGAGGTGACATCGATCGCGGTGGGTCTGACCCTCATTGCAAATGTATCTATGGTAGTGGATGAACGCGCGCTCTAGTTTCCGTAATATGCCATCCGCGGCTCACATATTGATGCGAAGACGCCCCGAATTTAAATTGGTTACCGAAAGAATAGAGTGCCTGGCACCGGTCATCTGGTCGTGCCCGGCTCATGTGAGTAGATAATCAGGTTTCTGATGGCTTGAGACAAGTCATATGGAAGTCGCAGACTCCAATGGAGCCCACAACGTTGTGATCACTTGGGAAGGGCGTCAATCGATTATCTCCAGCATGTAAAGACAGCCCATCCTTTTGCCGTTTTGGAAGCCTCACCTGATGGTGGCATTGTGCAGTTTGAAAGTGATAGAAGCCAGGGACCCTACCCCACCGCAGTTTTCCTTGCAATGGACTACCTGTACATGCATCCATGCATAAAAAAGCAGTGGCAAGTCGCTTATCCAAATTCTCCCTCTTCCCTGCTCTAATTACTAGTTATATGGTCAGCACCCTACACTGTTCTTGCAGACACGGTAGGATGCCGATTACAATCGATTACGTCTCACCCTGGTTTTACCACCTTCCTTACTGCGTAGGCTTAACAAGTCCCCACTCCGCTTTTCATTCCTCTGACAAAAATCTCTGCACCACTCCCATCGCAGACTGACCAGCCGCGCTTCCCATGCAAGATCTCGCGCCCTCACTCATCTAGACAACGTTGTTATTGAATGCGATAGAAGCTGGACTCGACGCCGCTTCCACTCAATGCTCGCGATACTTGGAAGATGTTTTATCTGTTCGTCCCCGTGACATTGTACTCCTTCTGACGCAGTTTCTAACGGCCATCGTTTTCCTCATGCAACCCTAAAAGTCTTCGGGTGAATGTGCTGAGCTCAAAAGTTTTGTGGCGCAAGTGACTGGCTTTCCATAACCCATGTAACCTCCAGAAGTCAAAAAATCGAAAAAAAGCTTGGACTATATGCATCTACCAGGTACCCCATCAAGAGCTTGTGTATACATTGTAGTTCCTATTCTATCTACAACTACACATGCTGAAACTTCCTGAATACACTGCGGATAGCCAACTAGGGATCTGAGTAGCAACAAGTTTTATTCGAAGGTGGGAATTGGGAGAATCAGCATAGACATGATGCTTTTTTGCCTTTGAACAGTTTCATAAATTTATTAAGTTTTGGCTCTTTTTGGCAGGCAAAGAAATCCTTCAAGGCATGCTTGGTGGACTTTGCCATGGCTGCTTGAGTAGAAGTGCAGATTGCCTGCATCTTCTCGTTGTCCCATGTCCCCTTTGCATCCTGAAACAGTGAAAGCAGGGCACAAGCAAGGCTCCATCTCACTTCATGCTGGACATATTCATCCATATCAAACCCCCTATCCCTCAAAAAAGCATGTCCATGAGTAGGGAGAGCCCAAGTAGCATCTACCTTGCCCTCAGTGTGCATCATCATCCATTGCATGGTGGCCCTCATGTTGTATCTTCTGATCCACTCAGTGCAGCAATAGCTACACTGTTTGCTACACCCAATGGGTTGCTGGCAGGGAAAATCCCAATGGCTGAACTGGGTGGTGAGTGTTGGAAATATCTTAATAGTTCTGACATCTAGACTGATCCAGACTTACACGTGTATCAACACGTTGTACATCACATGACATGTTCTTAGCAATCAGCTCCACAACTGATGTCATATTATATGTCATATTCCATGGCCTTCTGCACTATTCTTTACTATACATAGTAGTAGTTTCCTTTTACGCTACTGGTCCGTGCATACCTACTCATGTATATAAACTTGGGGATTTCTCCCCTACCATTATCACAATTCCACATTGCTTTCTACTGTCTAACCGACAACTGAGCCTCATACTTCAAAAGCTACAACCATTCTAACTAACAAAGGCAAGTGCTCTTGTCTATATTGCTCTTCATTTCTCCCATTCCTCTGTGCAATAGGTTATGAGCCCTGCCTTCTAGGCATGTGTGCTATTTATGCATTTGCATCAAGCGATCACTGCCAACAGGCAAATCACGATGGATGTCATAGGCCTAGATGTGCTAGGAATGGTTGTAGTTGTCTTTGCCATGTCACTTGTGGCTGGTCTTAACCAGTCTGTACTTTTACTTCATTATGTGGGCTTGGATATGTTGACCCTCCGGGAGCTGTTTATCCACTCTACAGCTTTCTGGTTTACTCTATTAGGTCTTTCCACCTGGTGGCGATGACAACAGCATCTTTTACAAGAAGCAGTTGTTCGCTGAGCTCTCATTCAAGCACTTGTTCATCATCCACCAACTCTGCCTCCTCATTATCTACATTTTCATCTTCCTGATATCGACTATGAAGCTGACCTAGATCCCGTACCCTTGTACAATGAGTTTGAGGCAGCTGATGCTCCTCTTCCTCGACATGCACTGACTCCTCTCCCTGAGGAAGTTGTTGCAATGAACAAATTGCTCAATCCTGAGCTCGTTCTCGCTGTTGTCCCTGATGACAACACTGAGTTCGATTTAATTCAATAATTCATTCGTGGCTGTTTATCATCATTATGGGAACTAATCTACAGTCCTTACAAGATGTCTTTGGTCGTTGCCAAGAAAACCGAGCTTCATATTGCTGAACAACGTGATGGGATGTATGAAGGAGCAAAGTGGCGGAAGTATGTGGTGAAAGAAATTATAGAGTATACTGAGATGTTGTATGTACAGAGCTGTTCATCTTGGAGAGAGACTGTTCCCTCGTCAGTCGCGTACTTCAAGAAGCCGAATCCAGCTATGTACCTTGTTCTGCTTCAAACCATGGAAACAGCATGGCAGACTATGCCCCACTTTCCTGGTTTTGAATCTCCTTTCTTCTACCCTGCTTCACTTAGCGTTCCACGGATATCTAACCGACTTCTTCCCCAAACTTTCCCATACATCGACTCCACATGCAATTGCCAACTTCAATGGCTGCAATCTTCCCTCAGTCTACTATGAAGATCCTGCCCTCGACACTGTTCCGGCCTTCTTGGTTACCCACGATACATTCGTTTACATATACTACAATGTCCACCCACTCTATGACCCATGCTTCAATGGCATCATCCCTCCTCTCTGCCTTTAGAACCAGCATCTTGAGTTCCATTTCTGAGGAGTTTGGGTTGACAGAAGCACTGATGTCTGGTGTATACCAAGATGGTTCTGAGAATGGTGATGTGGAGGAGACTGCTTTGATAGTGGTCTCTTTAGGTTTATATGATGGTTCCAGGATGAAGCCGATATGGGAGATTGCCTGTGATATATGCCTTCTAACCAGCATCTTTCATGGGGTACAGACCCCATTAATGCTAACTTCACTTACTGGCCCAGCACAGCAGAGATTACTAACGATCTGCAATGTGCCATGGAGAAAGATACTTTCGATTATCTCGCAGAACCCCGACCTCGAGGGATATGCACTACCACTCTTAGCCAAGCTTGTGAAGCTTGAGCCATATGTCAGAAACTATCCTCTTCCAAGTACAATGGACATACCATATGTATCAGGAGGGCGATACCACAGGGGAACTGATTCATGTATTATTGATGAGTCTTACAATTTTCTTGAAGTTTTTTGTAAAGACATTCATTTTTGTCATTCTCCTGCTGTAAATGTACCATACTCTTGCACCGATCCATACCTTGGATTTCATTCGGATGGGATACCATTGCATGATTGCGACTGGAGCTTTATGAGCTACCATTATTTCCCTCTGCTAGACTTTCTAAGTCTAGAGCACAACAACTCTCACATCTCTACTCAGAGATTTGCTGAGAGAGGTACACCAGTAGAGAAAATTTGGCGAAATCCTCGTCCTCATGTTCCCAAATGCAAGTATCACTGCCCATCTCAATCTGCTAGAGCTTCTGCTCACAGACCAAAGGGCAACA
Organism: Pisolithus orientalis; assembly: GCF_024613125.1. Classification (NCBI taxonomy): domain Eukaryota; kingdom Fungi; phylum Basidiomycota; class Agaricomycetes; order Boletales; family Pisolithaceae; genus Pisolithus; species Pisolithus orientalis. The sequence goes on along the minus strand of NW_026261028.1, from coordinate 7,339 downwards.
AAATCCATTTGTTAAATCCTCCATCCATTAAAATCCATCTGACTCACTTGTTCTTATACAAACATCTGCTCATGGACTTTTGACACTAGATGTCTGAAGGTCTTTCTAAGCAGATCCCAAAACTCAATGGCTTGAACTATGCCTCTTGGTCAGTTCTTATGAAGGCTTACATGCAAACTCTTGGTATCATGGGAATTGTTGGTGGCACCATTGCCAGACCTGGTGCTGGTGCTGCTCAAGCAGAAATCGATGCATGGGATACTTCAGATGCCCATGCTCAAGGAATCTTAACTTTGTATTGTGATCCTATGATCGCAATGTCAATTGATGGGCTGGCCACCTCTAATGAAAAGTGGCTTGCTTTAAATGCCAATTATGGTGCTCCATCTGCAATGACTACTTTCATGGAGTTTCAATGCCTAATTCGCATTCAAATAAAACCAAAGGATGATATAATGGCCAAAATCTCGGAGATTACCATGCTCCTCATGGCCATTTCTGCTCAGGGAATTACCCTGAATGATAAAATGAAAGCACTCATCCTGGTTCATGCTATGTCCCAAGCATGGGAACAAGCACCTGTCAATATTCTTTCCTCTATTCCTGCCAACCAACTTTCTCCCAATACTGTCATACCTTGCATGAAAGAAGTCTGGGCCCACAAATTAGGCAAATCTATGCTTCCCCAAATGGAAAAGTCTGGGTCCTCTTTGACCCAAATTAAACAAGAATCAAACTCTCTTTTGGCATGCATGAATAAGCCACCTCTTTGCCAAATTTGCAGAGGCAGTCACAATACTAGTGATCATCAATCTGGATCAGGTTCTGGATCCTTTCACGGTTACTGTGGAGGTTGTGGAAGAGGTCGCAGAGGTCGTGGACATGGACATGGAGGTTACACTCCCTATTCACAACCACAACAGCAGCAAGGTTGTGGTTCTCATGGCTGAGGCCAAAACCGATGCCATGGCAAGGGCAAAGCCCGAGCCAGTAATCTTGAAGTAGAAGGCATGGAAGCTATAAATTCCACTTTTATTGAAGAACTCCCTGAGGGTTCTTATGATCCAAACTCTAGATCTTGGGATGTCTACCCAGATCAGTCTTCCTTCGAGAACTTTGAAAATGCTGCTGAGGAATTTGATATCACCGCTATTGATATCCCCCATGAACCATCTCCCAAGTATTCTCTCCTGGAAGCTACTCTGGTTGAATGAGTCTACTCTTCTGACCTTAACACTTATCTCAGATCTCATGTCATTACTGAGTCCGAAGCATACGATCCAGATCTTTCCTGCCAAGATCTTGCTATGGCGATGGAAACAGTTGGGACTACTCCCAATTATCCAGTCGATGTCACTACAGGAAACCTTGCTCCTTGGTATCTGGAGGAAATCTCTAATTTCCAACTGGATCAAGTTGAGTTAGTGAAGATTCATGTTCAACTTCCTAGATCTAATCTACCATGTCTGTGTTCTATTTGTCGCTGAGCAGCCCTATCTTGCAAGCTGCTGGACTTGTCCCTTCAGGAACAGTCTCAATGGAAGAACTCAGACTCTTATCCAAGGACGATTTCCCTTCCCCCTGCTGAGCAGGATGGGATATGTCAGAGTGGTTCCCTTGAACCCTCAGTATGAATGGGAACTTCCATTTTGGTTGGTGAGAACATGGTGGAGACTAGGAATGATGAGGACTATGGCAGTTCAGCTTCACCGAAGTGGATTGATGATATCATTACCCCTTGACTTTGAGGACATGATAGTCACGATGGAGGATCTCTCTGAAAATCCATATTAATTAAATCTTCTAAAAAGAAAAACTGCCCTATGTCATTATCACAATTTCATGAATCTGTGCCAGAAAAACCTGTATGTAAACCTTTCCATATAAAGCATAATCCAGACATCGAGTATGATCCCAACAAATCTGCCTCTGGGTATTTGCCCATGCAATTCAATGGTCATGCCTTTGATTCTTATGACTGCTACCCCTTGGGTGTGCCTATGTCATATGTGAATCTCAAACAGAACCTACCAAAGGGTGAGTCTTTATGGATGTTGGATTCTGGAGCATCACATCATGTGACTCCTTTTAAAACTGATTTCCTCACCTTTCGAGAATTTAAAAATCCACCTTTGGCCTCTACTGCTGGCTCTAAAAAGGTTCAACTTCTTGGTGAAGGAACAGTGATTATTTGCCTGGAAAATGGCAGTAACCTGCCCTTGCATAAAGTTGTTTATAGTCCTCTCTTTTCAAAGAGATTATGTTCACAAAATGCACTCCTAAATAACGGGTATCAGAGCACAGCAACACTTACTGGCAAGACAATCAGAGCACCAGACAGCTGGATTGTCCTTGAAGCGAAAGTAGCTTCTCCAACTTCACCTCTTCATTGGTTTGTGGGCATACCGCTTCCACCTACCACTGCCTATGGGGTCCTTTGCCCTCTGGTTAAGGAATCTCAAGAGTCTCTCTGGCATAATCACATGTGTCACCCAGCTCAAGCTGTTCTCAGACATATTCGCCAATTAGGCCTTAAACAAGATATACAAATACAGGGGAACACTTCCTCTTGTAAAGGTTGCACACAGGGCAAACTTTCCTCCGAAGCTTTTAAACCTTCATGGAAACGAGCAACTAAACCTCTCAAGTTGGTCCATGCAGACCTTCTTGAATTACCTGTTGAATCCTACTTTCAGTCCAAATATATCTTAACCCTCTTGGATGACTATTCATCTTATGGTTTCTGTCTCTACCTTTGCAACAAATCCAACACCTATACTGCTTTTGCCAATTGGATGGTGTCTATGCAAAATACTGTTGGACATCATCTTCTTGCGCTCTGTTTGGATCAAGGGGGAGAATTTTTGGGTTCTACTTTCAAAGTGCTCCTTTCTTTGTGCAGTATTACCCATCAACTATTGATCGCTGACCAACCTTAACAAAATGGTTGTGCTGAACGATTTAATCAGACCATACAAGAAAAAGCAGGAACTATTTGACATCATGCTTGTGTTCCAAAACACTTCTGGAACTTTGCCTTTGATTGTGCACTTCATGTGTACAACAGAACTCCTCTCAAGAGGATTCTTTTTAAGACTCCAGTTGAGCTTTTCTTAGGAAAAGTTCCTGACATATCCTATTTTTGCACCTTTGGCTGCAAAGCCTTTGTATGGGTTCCTAAAGAACAACGAAAAGACAAATTGGAACCTCATGCAATTGAGATGGTTTTCCTAGGCAACAAGCCTAATACAAAAGGATACCACTTTTTACATGGTCAAAAGATCATTTTATCTCGAACTGCAAAATTTGTAGAAGACTCTTTTCCTTTTTGTTCTGGTCATTCTTCCAAATCCGAAACCTTTGACCCTGGTTCCAAAGATGACCATGAATCATCTACTTCCAACTCTGAAAGCCTTCATTCACTTCTGGATCCTGATCAGATCCAACCACCTTGTCCATTAACTCCACCACAAAACCCACAGCAGAGAGCTGCAGACCAGCCAAGAGCTCATCAACAACCCAGAAGAGCACCTGCTGCTGCACCACCAGTCAACCCTCGTCATCTAAGGCATCCACATCAACCTGAATTTATTCAAGGTGACTCACAAAATGTTTGCAGAGCTCAACCACATGCCAATGACAGAGAACCTCATCCAAAGTGTCGTTTTATACCTGTCTCTCGTCCTGGAAACATATATGGAGACAGACCTCCAGTCCAGATTGAACGAGATATACAACAAAATTGGGATCAAGCACAAGAGTGGATTCGTAATGCTGAGCAACATGCTCACAATTCCAGAGAAGATATTAGGAGATATGCAGAAGAAAGAAGACCTCCTTCTCCGAGGTTACCTCCTGCACTAGTTCCTCCTGAAGTTCCTCATCAGTGGACTGAACATCCACAAGGAACTACACCTCCATCTCCTGGATCTCCACTTACTCCTATTCCAGATACTCCTCATTCTCCAAAAGGAATGCCTGATCAACAGGCAGAAATGCATCCTTTCAAGTTTGCTCTTGCTGCTTGAATCAAAGAGTCAACGGAACACTACAAAGATGTGCTAAAATTATCTCCTGATTTACAAAAGAAATGGTTTGACACCATGAAGGACGAATTAAAGTCTACTGAAGAAAGACAAGTATGGACACTGGTGGATCCTCCTAGAAATCAGAAACCTGTAAAGTGTCAATGGGTTTTCACTATCAAAAGCGATGGTTGTTACAAAGCTCATCTTGTGGCAAAAGGCTTCACACAAGAATTTGGTACTGACTTTGAAGATACCTTCTCTCCAGTGGCTAGATTCAAAACAGTGTGAATCTTACTTGCATTCACTGCCCAGAAAAATTGGGAAATGGAAGCCCTGGATGTCAAAACTGCCTTTTTATATGGCAATCTTGATGAAGAAATTTACATGGAGCAACCAGAAGGTTTCAAAGTTCCGGGTCAAGAGCACAAGGTTTATCAGTTGCTTAGAGCCCTCTATGGCTTAAAGCAAGCTGTGTTGGCATGGAATAAAGCCCTTCATCAATCTTTACTTCAAATGGGCTATATTCAATCAAAAGTGGATGCTGGGATTTATATCCATTTGTCAAAAGCTGGAATTGTCATTTTTCTTGTCTATGTCGACGATGGACTCTTTCTAGGATCAGACAAATGTCTTCTTAAAGCCAAGAAAGAGCAATTTATGAAGAAATGGGAATCCCGTGACCTTGGTGAAGTCAAGGAATACCTTGGCATTCAAATTCACCGGGATAGATCCAAAAAGGAACTCTACCTTGATCAAATCCCTTATGTCAAAAAGGTCATCAAAAGGTTTAACATGGAGACTGCTCAAAATGTTTGCACTCCATTACCTTCGGGATATCAACTGGAAAAAGCACCATCAGACTATCAAGCCACATCTTCGCTTAGATCCCAGTACCAATCTATTATTGGGTCCCTCCTATACATGGCCCTTGGTACTCGTCCAGATATCACCTTTGCAGTTATTCACATGTCACAATATATGGCGAATCCTACAGAGGATCATCGCAATAAGGCCTTGCATATAGTTCGCTATATTGCATCTACTCCAAAACTGGCCTTATACTATTCTGGACTCGAATCTCAGATCTATGGCTTTGCAGATTCTGATTGGGCTGCAAATAAAGACACATGGCACTCTACTACCAGTTATGCAATGTTCCTCAGAACATCTCTCATTTCTTGGCACTCTGGAAAACAGAAGACAATCATGCTCTCCTCCACTGAAGCCACGTATATGGCTTTATGTGATGCTGCATGTCAAATCAAATGGCTTCATATGCTGTTTGATGAACTTAATTTGAAGACTGAGAAAACTATCTTATACTGCGACAATATGGGAGCTCACTTCATTGCTGAAAATCCTGTATCGGATGGTCAATCTAAACATATTGACATCCAATGGCACTTTGTTCGCGAATGTGTTCAAGATGGTTTGTTCAGTATTGAATACGTTCAAACTGACAAACAAAAAGCAGACAGTCTTACAGAATCTCTGATGTGGCAAAAATTTGAGATGAATCACTCATCAATGGGATTAGTAAACCTCCCATTTTAGAGTGAGGGGGAGTGTTGGAAATATCTTAATAGTTCCAACATCTAGACTGATCCAGACTTATACGTGTATCAACACGTTGTACATCACATGACATGTTCTTAGCAATCAGCTCCATAACTGACGTCATATTATACATCATATTCCATGGCCTTCTGCACTATTCTTTACTATACATAGTAGTAGTTTCCTTTTACACTACTGGTCCATGCATACCTACTCATGTATATAAACTCAGGGATTTCTCCCCTACCATTATCACAATTCCACATTGCTTTCTACTGTCTAACCGACAACTGAGCCTCATACTTCAAAAGCTACAACTGTTCTAACTAACAAAGGCAAGTGATCTTGTCTATATTGCTCTTCGTTTCTCCTGTTCCTCTGTGCAATAGTGAGATGAAGCATGATGCAAAGTTCCAGATGAACCCACATCTTGACAATACAGTTGTTGTGCCACCTCTCCTCCATATGCAGGAAGCTCTTGTGCAGTGTGGCTACATCTTCCACCAAGAGGGGGTGGCAGAGTGCATGTGATACAGCATTGAAGTAACTTTCACCAAGCTCAATTGCAGCCTCTTCAGTGCCAGCAGTAGCAACCACCCAACAATGGTCAATGCCATCTGGGAAATGACACTTGGCATACCCAACCAGGTCATTAATGTCATGATAATATTGGCAAACTTTGCTGAGATGACACCTCAGCTTTTCCCCCAGTGGCTTGCAGAGCAGATGCACTTGACTGATGTATCCACAGAGAAAATGTAGGAAACAGGATTCCTGGAGGACAAAGGCAATCATCACAAGCAATGCATATGGCTTTGCTGAGAGATTGGCATCCCCTAAGGCAAGAGCTCAAGCTCTTGACTCAATATCCTCCAAGAGATTATGCATCATTTGTGAAAAAGGAGGTTCACTCCTGGAATACCTCCCTTGGCAATACCACACACTGGCAGAGTTGGGGAACTCTCCTTTGATAGAGGAGGCATTGTAATCATTTAGGATTTCCTCGAGATCATGAGAGAGCATGGCCACAGCTTGACACATCTTCATGACCCACTTCTCGATGTTTTCCTGGCAATGAGAAATCAGGAAAGGGAGAACATCACATGCATTTTCAGTGGTGAAAGCAGTAATCGCTTTGAGCAAGCGATAAGTGGCCTGCTCGTCTTCATGAGTAACAGGAGTATTTTTTGCTAGGACGAGTGTTGGACCCTTCTTGCGGTTGTCCAATGCAGTAGCGAAAGTTTCTCTGGGAGCGCCAGTCGTCAGCGCAACTGCGATAGTGTCAAGAGCATGAACCTCAGCTTTGTGATTGGGTGCCCAACTATTCCCCAAGTTGTCACCATGTCAGTCATCGCCATACAGGTGTGAGTAGCCGAGCTGATCGAGCAGCTGGAACTGTTCAGAGAGACGGACTTGGTCGTCCAAGGTGCTGGGGTGGGGGTGGTTGGTTGCCATGCTGTTGATAGGAGGATTGGATAGGGGTTGAATTGGTTGACCATTACAATCGTTTCGGAACTTCTTGTCCGAGTGGCGCAAACGCACATTTAAAAAATAAAAAATAAAAAATCAGAAAAACCAACAACACGTTGCAGAACGCGGTTTTCACTATGGTATATTGCAAAATCAGTGCCGACGTGAAGCAAAGAGCGTCAGAACTGCTTGATTGCGCCACTCGGACAAGAATTTCCGAAACGGTTGTAAATGGTCAGCCTCTCGATACGTAACTAGCGAAACACGCATGCGAATTCTGTGAG